>NW_017618170.1:0-2719 GCF_001879475.1 Ipomoea nil | reverse complement strand
GAGGGTTACTTATGCGGAACGAGGGCGCAAATTGCGCACAGTTGCGGACGGATGCGGAAAATATCACGCAACAGAGGTTTACCCGCCTGCCACCCAGTACTTTTACGACGGTTCTGTGTTATGCCTTGGCCTATGTCGTTTTACGTCGTTCTCGGTGCCAAAATGGCATATACATTTGTTTTAGAGCTTATTGTACTATTTAATTAGTGAGGCAAACGATATGCCATATATTCCTCTCACATTCCCCAATCCCAAGTACTTGGCTAAGTCAGACAAGGAACTTTGGCGGACAGCTGGGCATAAATTTGGACATCGTCGTTTTCAATGAAATAATCATCCAAACGCTTTGAAATTTACCAAGCATTGTTAAAATGCTCTAAACTAAAGGACCATGCAATAACATTTGAAAAAAAATGCACGGAACCACCCGAAATGACCGTGTGATTTACGGGACAAACCGTGTCTACTGCTGTCACTGGGTTTTTTTTTTTTTAAACTACTATAGGGGGGGTATGGTAGTTGAGGTGCCGGTCGACTTTTTTCGGAACGTGTTGGGACGGGCCCCCTCGTCCCGTAGGCCTCGTACGAGTGTTCCCGCCGCTCGTACGTATTATTGGGGACCGGCATAGACCCATCGGAGTCGCAAGGCGGGGGGGGCGGCGCACCGGACGGAGACGGACATGCAAAAAAACATCATTGGCACGTGAATTCGGTCAATCGAGCAAACGTGAATCTGCAATATACCGTCAGTAGGTTGTGAGTTGCCGAGGCACGTGTCCAATCGTCTAGTAAGCTGTTCGTTAACGAATTACGGTGCGCCGTAGGGGCGGAGGGCGGGCGTTCGCAATGAACCGCCCAGCGTAGCGCAGTGCAGCGTACGTGTCGTCGGGCGTGGGGGTTGACCGACCTCGCAAGAGGATAGAAATATTGTATTGCTCGAGGCCTTTCATTCCTCGAGGGCTTCCTCCACAGCACTCGTTCGACGACACGTCCGGATCTGACCGAGACGGACATGCAAAAAAACGGCCGTGGAACAAGTTGGGCAAAAAAACAACCGTGAATCTGCAATATACGTCAGTAGGCTTGTAAGTTACCGACACCAGTGTCCACCCGTCTAGTAAGCTGTCCGTTAAAGGATGATTGTGCGCTCGCTACGAATCTGCCCAAGCGCAACGGGCGTTGTCTTAGCGTCGGACTTGGGGGCTGACCCACCTCGCAAGAGGTATGGTGTTGTATTGATCGAGGACTTTCACTCCTCGAGGTCTTCCTCCACCCGATGGCGCGACGGACTCACAACCAATGCGTACGGCGAGATGGAAATTCGGTAGTTACCTTTCGTAACTATCGACGCGGGGCACTGAGGGAGACGGACATGCAAAAAAACGTCGTTGGCGCGGGGTTGTCGGTCAATCGAGCAACCGTGAATCTGCAACATACCGTAGTAGGTTGTGAGTTACCGAGACCCGTTTCCAACCGTCTAGTAAGCTGTTCGTTAGAGGATGATTGTGCTCCGGACGGACGTGGGGCTGACCCACCTCGCAAGAGGTATGGTATTGCATTGATCGAGGGATTCCACTCCTCGAGGGCTTCCTCCACCTCACCCGATGGCGAGACGGACTCACAACCAATGTGAGCGGCGAGATGGGAATTCAAGGGTTACCTTTCGTACCTATCGACGCGGGGCGTTCCTGCCGTGACGGCCAGCATCGGTGGGGACTCGTGCACGGATTCGTCCGGGCCGGGTTCCTATCGATCCTCGGCTAAGCGATTGGGCGTTTTTTTGCGACGCGAGACGGTGCGTGAGTGGTTATCGGCGTGTGCGGTCAGGTTGGATCCCTGCTCGAGCAGCGACGTCCTGCCAAGCACGCCTCTTCATACAAGACGACACAAGGGCGCAAGGCCTTGGTCGCACGACGGTTTCCTGTGTTGCATACCTCGCACGGCACTGACGGCTTAACGTATTTGCATTTCGTTGCGCGCTCGTCTTCGCAACACGCGTGGATTTTGCGCGGGACGAACGGAGAAGGCATCGCCACGTTCCACGGTCGTCGCGAATCGTCGCGGCGGCCTTGGCACGAGGGCGACTGTCCGAGCTCTCGGATTCGGTCCACCTTGAGGGCAAGGGGCGTCGAGCTCCAATCTGCCCGTCCCGACGCGTTTTGTACGACTCAAACTGTCGCCTCGAGCTAGCCAGCGGTCGTTCTCGTCGCCAATCCCTCGTTCCTAGGAGCGAGCGGGAGACGGGGGCGTACCGTCGGTCTCGTGCGGCAGCGACGTCGTCGAGGAATGCTACCTGGTTGATCCTGCCAGTAGTCATATGCTTGTCTCAAAGATTAAGCCATGCATGTGTAAGTATGAACTAATTCAGACTGTGAAACTGCGAATGGCTCATTAAATCAGTTATAGTTTGTTTGATGGTACCTACTAGCTCGGATAACCGTAGTAATTCTAGAGCTAATACGTGCAACAAACCCCGACTTCTGGAAGGGATGCATTTATTAGATAAAAGGTCGACGCGGGCTTGCCCGTTGCTGCGATGATTCATGATAACTCGACGGATCGCACGGCCTTAGCGCCGGCGACGCATCATTCAAATTTCTGGCCCTATCAACTTTCGATGGTAGGATAGTGCCTACCATGGTGGTGACGGGTGACGGAGAATTAGGGTTCGATTCCGAGAGGGAGCCTGAGAAACGGCTACCACATCCAAGGAAGGCAG
>NW_017618169.1:5000-7500 GCF_001879475.1 Ipomoea nil | reverse complement strand
TCGGTAACTCACAACCTACTACGGTATGTTGCCAGATTCACGGTTGCTCGATTGACCCACAACCCCGCGCCAACGACGTTTTTTTGCATGTCCGCCTCCCTCAGTGCCCCGCGTCGATAGTTACAAAAGGTAACTACCGAATTTCCATCTCGCCGTACGCATTGGTTGTGAGTCCGTCGCGGCCATCGGGTGGAGGAAGACCTCGAGGAGTGAAAGTCCTCGATCAATACAACACCATACCTCTTGCGAGGTGGGTCAGCCCCCAAGTCCGACGCTAAGACAACGCCCGTTGCGCTTGGGCAGATTCGTAGCGAGCCGCACAATCATCCTTTAACGGAGAGCTTACTAGACGGGTGGACACTGGTGTCGGTAACTTACAAGCCTACTGACGGTATATTGCAGATTCACGGTTGTTTTTTTGCCCAACTTGTTCCACGGCCGTTTTTTGCATGTCCGTCTCGGTCAGATTCGGACGTGTCGTCGAACGAGTGCTATGGAGGAAGCCCTCGAGGAATGAAAGGCCTCGAGCAATACAATACTTCTATCCTCTTGCGAGGTCGGTCAACCCCCACGCCCGACGACACGTACGCTGCACTGCGCTACGCTGGGCGGGTTCATTGCGAACGCCCGCCCTCCGCCCCTACGGCGCACCGTAAATTCGTTAACGAACAGCTTACTAGACGATTGGACACGTGCCTCGGCAACTCACAACCTACTGACGGTATATTGCAGATTCACGTTTGCTCGATTGACCGAATTCACGTGCCAATGATGTTTTTTTGCATGTCCGTCTCCGTCCGGTGCGCCGCCCGCCTTGCGACTCCGATGGGTCTATGCCGGTCCCCAATAATACGTACGAGCGGCGGGAACACTCGTACGAGGCCTACGGGACGAGGGGGGCCCGTCCCAACACGTTCCGAAAAAAGTCGACCGGCACCTCAACTACCATACCCCCCTATAGTAGTTAAAAAAAAAAAACCCCAGTGACAGCAGTAGACACGGTTTGTCCCGTAAATCACACGGTCATTTCGGGTGGTTCCGTGCATTTTTTTTCAAATGTTATTGCATGGTCCTTTAGTTTAGAGCATTTTAACAATGCTTGGTAAATTTCAAAGCGTTTGGATGATTATTTCATTGAAAACGACGATGTCCAAATTTATGCCCAGCTGTCCGCAAAGTTCCTTGTCTGACTTAGCCAAGTACTTGGGATTGTTGGGAATGTGAGAGGAATATATGGCATTTCGTTTGCCTCACTAATTAAGTAGTACAATAAGCTCTAAAACAAATGTATATTCCATTTTGGCACGAGAACGACGTAAAACGACATAGGCCAAGGCATAACACACAACCGTCGTAAAAGTACTGGGGCGGCAGGCGGGTAAACCTCTGTTGCGTGAGATTTTCCGCATCCGTCCGCAACTGTGCGCACTTTGGGCGCCCTCGTTCCGCATAAGTCCGCAACTTGGGCGACCGCGTTCCGCATAAGTCCGCAACCTCGCACCCCGTACCGCAACTTTCCGCAACTCGGCCACCGTTCCGCAACGTTCCGCAACTTCCGCAACCTCGCACCCCGTTCCGCAACTTTCCGCAACCTCGCCACCCGTTCCGCAACTTTCCGCAACCTCGGCACACCCGTACCGCAACTTTCCGCAACCTCGGCACACCGTACCGCAACTTTCCGCAACCTTTCCGCAACTTTCCGCAACCTCGGCACACCCGTACCGCAACTTTCCGCAACTTGGGCACCCTCGTACCGCATAAGTCCGCAACCTCGGCACCCTCGTACCGCATAATTCCGCAACTTGGGCACCCTCGTACCGCAACTTTCCGCAACCTCGGCACCCCTTCCGCATAAGTCCGCAACTTGGCACCCTCGTACCGCAACTTTCCGCAACTTGGGCACCCACCGCAACTTTCCGCAACTTGGGCACCCTCGTACCGCAACTTTCGCAACTTGGGCACTCTCGTACCGCAACTATCCGCAACTTAGGCACCCTCGTACCGCAACTTTCCGCAACCTCGGCACCCCCCGTTCCGCATAAGTCCGCAACTTGGGCACCCTCGTACCGCAACTTTCCGCAACTTGGGCACTCTCGTGCCGCAACTTCCGCAACTTTCGTACCGGCGCAACTTGGGCACCCTCGTACCGCATAATTCCGCAAAATAAGTCCGCAACTTGGGCACCCTCGTACCGCATAATTCCGCAACCTCGCACCCTCGTTCCGCATAAGTCCGCAACTTGGGCACCCTCGTACGCATAAGTCCGCAACCTCGGCAATAAGTCGCAACTTGGCACCCTCGTACCGCATAAGTCCGCAACCTCGGCAACATAATCCGCAACTTGGGCACCCTCGTACCGCATAAGTCCGCAACCTCGGCACCCTCGTACCGCATAATTCCGCAACTTGGGCACCCTCGTACCGCATAAGTCCGCAACCTCGGCACCCTCGTACCGCATAATTCCGCAACCTCGCACCCTACATAAGTCCGCAACCGTACG
>NW_017618168.1:0-1494 GCF_001879475.1 Ipomoea nil | reverse complement strand
ACCCTCGTACCGCATGAGTCCGCAACTTAGGCACCCTCGTACCGCATGAGTCCGCAACTTAGGCACCTCGTACCTCATCAGTCCGCAACTTGGGCACACTCGTTCCGCATGAGTCCGCAACTTAGGCACACTCGTTCCGCATATGCCCGCAACGTAGGCACACTCGTTCCGCATATGCCCGCAACGTAGCCACCCGTTCCGCATAAGGCCGCAACTTCGGCACACTCGTTCCGCATAAGTCCGCAACTTAGGCACCCTTGTTCCGCACAAGTCCGCAACTTCGGCACACTCGTTCCGCAACTGTCCGCAAGTTAGGCACCCTTGCTCCGCATGAGTCCGCAACTGTCCGCAACTTAGGCACCCTCGTTGCGCAACTTAGGCACACTCGTTCCGCAACTGTCCGCAAGTTAGGCACCCTTGCTCCGCATAAGTCCGCAACTGTCCGCAACTTAGGCACCCTCGTTGCGCAACTTAGGCACCATCGTCCTGCATGAGTCCTCAACTTAGGCACACTCGTTCCGCATATGCCCGCAACGTAGGCACCATCGTTCCGCATAAGTCCGCAACATAGGCACGCTAGTTCCGCACAAGTCCGGCACTTAGGCACGCTCGTTCCGCACAAGTCCGCTACTTAGGCACACTCGTTCCGCATGAGTCCGCAACTTAGGCACACTCGTTCGCATGAGTCCGCAACTTAGGCACACTCGTTCCGCATATGCCCGCAACGTAGGCACACTCGTTCCGCATATGCCCGCAACGTAGGCACACTCGTTCCGCATATGCCCGCAACGTAGGCACGCTCGTTCCGCACAAGTCCGGCACTTAGGCACGCTCGTTCCGCACAAGTCCGCTACTTAGGCACACTCGTTCCGCATAAGTCAGCAACTTTAGCCACACTCGTTCCCCATAAGCCCGCAAGTAGGCACCATCGTTCTGCATAGTCGCAACTTAGGCACCATCGTTCCGCATAAGCAACTTAGGCACCATCGTGCTGCATACCATCCGTTCCGCAACAGTCCGCACTTAGGCACCATCGTTCCGCATGAGTCCGCAACCTAGGCACTAACGTTCCGCATAAGTCAGCAACTTAGGCACACTCGTTCCCCATAAGTCCGCAACTTAGGCACCATCGTGCTGCATAAGTCCGCAACTTAGGCACCATCGTTCCGCATAAGTCCGCAACTTAGGCACCATCGTGCTGCATACCATCCGTTCCGCAACAGTCCGCACTTAGGCACCATCGTTCCGCATGAGTCCGCAACCTAGGCACTAACGTTGCGCATAAGTCAGCAACTTAGGCACACTCGTTCCCCATAAGTCCGCAACTTAGGCACCATCGTGCTGCATACCATCCGTTCCGCAACAGTCCGCACTTAGGCACCATCGTTCGGCATGAGTCCGCCAACCTAGGCACTAACGTTGCGCATAAGTCAGCAACTTAGGCACACTCGTTCCCCATAAGCCCGCAACGTAGGCACCATCGTTCCGCATAAG
>NW_017618167.1:5000-24959 GCF_001879475.1 Ipomoea nil | reverse complement strand
AAGAAGAGATGTGTGGATTTCTGGTTTGTATTATTCGCGATAATTCTTAACCACCAGATAGCCCGCTTCCGCATCAATCAATCATCAAGGAGGGGGCAAATGATAACTGGGGATGGGGAATGAAGCTGACATCAAATATTTTCTGCTGGGCATTTTACACATTCACATACACATTAAGTAAATCACAGGCACATTACAGCAACAACTCACTGCACATTGTGTACAAATTCTCAGGCACATTAATCACCACACATCCGCATGGGAGGAACAAATGCACCTGATCCCTTTCACTATTACATACATCATACATACATATATATATATATATATATATAATATATATATATATATATATATATATATTATATATATATATATTATATATATATTATATTATATATATAATATAATATACCGCCTTCGCATCATCATGCATCAGGGAGGGGGCAAATGAACTACTGGGGATGGGGAAAGAAGCTGAATCAATTTTTTCTAACTGCATTTTACACATTCACGCACCATTAAGTACAAAATCCCAGGCACATTAAGCACAACATCACGCACATTGTGGTAGAAATATCAGGCACATTAATCCACCACACATCCGCACGGGAACAACAAATGGCACCTGATCCTTTCAGCTATATACTACATACATATATTATATATGTATATGTATATTATTAATATATATATATATATATATATATAATATTATATATATATATATATATATATATATTTTATATATATAGGGAAGGGATCAGGTGCATTGTTGGCTTCGCCGGTCGGATGTGCGGTGGATAATGAGGCGTGAGGTTTTATAATTAATGTGCGTGAGATTTGTACTCAATGGCTGAGATTTGTACTTAATGTGCGTCATGTTAATATGCGTGAGTTTTGTACATTAATGTGCCTGAGTATTGTGTTTATGTGCCTGAGATTTGTGCTTAATGGGCGTGAGTATTCTCAGAATTACGAGTCAGAAGGAACGCAGAAACAGAAACTGCACGCACATTAACGCCAAGCTTCTGTTACTTCTTCGCTTCATTTAGCCATGGATTTCTGGATTATCGAGCTACTTTCAGTGCAGTTGAATGTTTATATAAATGACCGCACGCAACAGTAGCTAAGTGTGGATTCTGTGTAATTAATTCCCATAATCTCTTAACCACCATAGCCCGACCTCCCATCATCATCACAAGGAGGGGGCAAATGACTATGGGATGGAAAGAAGCTGAGCATCAATAATTTTCTGCTGGGGCATTTACAACATTCACGCACATTAAGTACAAATCACAGGCACATTAAGCACAACACTCACAGCACATTATGTACAAGATCTCAGGCACATTATATCCACCACACATCCGCCGGAGGCAATAAATGCACGCTGATGCCGTTTCACCTATATACATATATATATATATATATTAGTATATATATAAGTATATATATATATATATATATAATATATATATTATTATATATACGCGCGCTCCGCATCATCATCATCAGGGGAGGGGGCAATATGACTATGGGGATGGGGGAAGAAGCTGACATCATATTTTCTTGCTCATTTTCACATTCACGCAATTAAGTACAAATCTCAGGCAGATTAAGCACAACACTCACGGCACAGTTGTGGTACAAATTATCAGGCAGCATTAATCCACCACACATCCGCCACGGGAAGCAACAAATGCACCTGAATCCTTTCAACTATAATACATACATACATATATGTATATATATATATATATATGTATATATATATAGGGAAGGGATCAGGTGCATTTGTTGCTTCGCGCGTGCGGGATGTGGGCGGTGGATTTATGTGCGTGAGGCTTTATTAATTAATGTGCGTGAGATTTGTACTGCAATGTGCCTGGAGATTTGTACTTAATGTGGCGTCATGTTAATTGCGTGAATTTTGTACTGTAATGTGCGCTGATGTATTGTGTTAATGTGGGCCTGAGATTTGTGCTTAATGGCGGAGTATTTCAGAATTAGCGAGTCAGAAGGAAGCAGAAACAGAAACTCCGCACATTAACGCCCAAGCTTCTTGTTACTTTTTCCTCAATTAGGGCGAGCATTGGATTCTGGATATCAGCTACTTTCAGTGGGCAGTTGAATGTTTTTATATAAATGACCGCAGCGCACAGTAAAAATTTTGCACAGTAGCTAAGTGTGGATTTCTGTTGTATTATTCCATAATTCTTTAACGCACGATAGCCCGCCTCCCGCATCATCATCATCAAGGAGGGGGAAATGACTACTGGGGAGGGGAAGGAAGCTGGACATCAACATATTTTTCTGCTGCATTTTACACATTACACACATATAAGTAGCAAATCACAGGCACATTAGCACAACACTCGACCGCACATTGTGTACAAATCTTCACGGCACATTAATCCACCAACATCCGCATGGGAGGCAGAAATAAATGCACGCTGATCCTTTCACTATATACATACATACAATACATACATATATATATATATATATATATATATTATATATATATATATATAATATAATAGATAATATATATATATAATATAATATATATACCCTTCGCATCATCATCATCAGGGAGGGGGCAAATGACTACTGGTGGATGGGGAAGAAGCTGACATCGAATTTTTATCTGGCTGGCATTTTACACATTCAGGCTCTTCACATTAAGGTACAAATCCAGGCACATTAAGCACAACACTCACTGCAGCATTGTGTAGCAAATTATCAGGGGCAGCATGTAATCCACTCACACATCCGCACGGGAAGCATCCACAATGCACCTGATCCTTTCACTATATACATACATACATATATGTATCTATGTATATGTAATATATATATATATATATATATATATATATATATATATATAATATATATATATATTAATATATATATAATATATATATAGGGAAGGGATCAGGTGCATTTGTTGCTTCGGCGCCCGTGCGGATGTGGGCGGTGGATTAATGTGCGTGAAAAAAAAAAAAAAGGTTTTTTAATAATTAATGTGGCGTGAGATTTGTACTCCATATGTGGGCCTGAGCAATTTGTAGCTTATGTGGCGTCATGTTAGAACAGAAATTTATGGCGTTGAGTTTGTACTTAATGTGCCTGATTATGTATTGTGTTTAATGGTGCGCTGAGAACTTTGTGGCGCTTAAATGGCGTGAGTATTTCAGAATTACGAGGTCAGAAGGAAGCAGAACAGAACCTCAACGCACATTACGCCCAAGCTTCTTGTTACTTCTTCCTTCAATTTTAGGCCATGGATTCTGGCTTATCAGCTACTTTCAGTGGCAGTTGAATGTTTATATAAATGACGGCACGCAACAGTAGCATAGTGTGGATTTTGTTGTATTATTCCCATAATTCTTGAAACCACCGATAGCCCACCTCCCGCATCATCATCAATCAAGGAGGGGGCAAATGACTACTGGGGATGGGAAAGAAGTGACATCAATATTTTTCTACTGGGGCATTTTACACATTCCGCACGATTAAGTACAAAAATCAAACCAGGCACATTAAGCACAACACTTCACGCACAAATTATGTAGCAAATCTCAGGGCAGCATTAATCCCCACACATCCGCACGGAGCAATAAATGCACGCTGATCCTTTCACTAATATACATACATATATATATATTTTATAACTATATTATATATAATATATAATATATATATATATATATATATATATATATATATATACCGCCCGTCCGCATCCATATCATCAGGGAGGGGGCAAATGACTACTGGGGGATGGGAAGAAGCTGACAGTCAATATTTTCTGAGGGCTTGCATTTTTACACATTCACGCACATTAAGTACAAATCCGCAGGCACATTAAGCACACACTCCGCACATTGTGTACAAATTATCAGGCACATTTAATCCACCCACAGCATCCCACGGAAGCAACAAATGCACGCTGATCCTTTCACTATATACATATAACATACATATATGTATATATATATATATTATATATGTATAGTAATATATAGGGAAGGGCTCAGGTGCATTTGTTGGCTTCCGGCGTGGCGATTTGTGCGGTGGATTAATGTGGCGTGAGGTTTATAATTATGTGGCGTTGAGATTTGTAGCTCAAATGTGCCTGGAGATTTGTACTTAATGGTGCGTCATGGTTAATATTGCGTGAATTTTGTACTTAATGTGGGCCTGAGTATTTGTGTTTAATGTGCCTGAGATTTGTGCTTAATGGGCGTGAGTATTTCAGAATTACAAGAGGTCAGAAGGACAGCAGAACAGAAACTCACGCAAGCTATTAAGCCTAAGCTTCTTGTTGACTTCTTTCTTCAATTTAGCCATGGGATTCCTGGATTATGGCAGCTACTTTCAGTGGCAGTTTGACTGTTTATATAAATGGACGGCACGCACTAGTAAAATTTGCACAGTAGCTAGTGTGGATTTTATTGTATTATTCGCCATATTCTTACCACCATAAGCCCGCTCCGCTCATCATCATCAAGGAGGGCAAATGACTACTGGGGAATTGGGGAAGAAGCTGACATCATAATGTTTCTGCTGCATTTTACACATTCACGCACATTAAGTACAATCACAGGCCACATTAAGCGACAACACTCACAGCACATTGTGTACAAATCTCAGGCACATTACTCCACTCACACATCCGCACTGGGAGGCAACAAATGCACGACCTGATGCCTTTCACTATAGATACATAGCATACATATATTATATATATATTATATATCTATATATATATATAATATATATACCGCCTTCGCTCATCATCATCAGGGAGGGGCAAATGACTTACTGGGATGGGGAAGAAAGCTGACATCAAATATTTTCTGGCTGGGCATTTTACATACATTCACGGCAGCATTAAGTACAAATCCCAGCACATTAAGGCAGCAACACTCACGCACATTGTGTACAAATATCAGGCACCATTAATCCACACAATTCCGCACTGGGAAGCCAACAGATGCCACCTGATCCTTTCACTATATACATACATACATATTGTTATATATTATATGTATATCTATATATATATATCTATATATATATATATAATTATATATATATATATAATATATATATAATATATATATATATATATATATATATATAGGGAAGGATCAGGTGCATTTTTGTTGCTTCCGCCGTGCGGATGTGGCGGTGGATTAATGTGGGCGTGAGGTTTATAATTAATGTGCGTGAGATTTGTACTCAATGTGCCTGAAGATTTGTACTTAATGTGGCGTCATGTTAATATGCGTGAGTTTTGTACTTAATGTGCCTGAGTATTGTGTTTAATGTCCTGAGATTTGTGCTTAATGGGCGTGAGTATTTCAGAATTACGAGGTCAGAAGGAAGGCAGAACAGACAACTCACGCACATTAACGCCCAAGCTTCTTTGTTACTTCTTCCTATCAATTTAGCCATGGGATTCTGGATTATCAGCTCCTTTCAGTGCAGTTGAATGTTTATATAATCGCACAGCACAAGTAGGTCTAAAGTGTGGATTTCTGTTGTATTATTCCCATAATTCTTAACGCAACCATAGCCCACCTCGCGCATCATCAATCCAAATCAAGGAGGGGCAAATGACTACTGGGGATGGGGAAGAAGCTGACATGCAAATATTTTCGCTGCTTTTACACATTCACGGCACATTAAGTAGCACAATCACAGCACATTAAGGCACAACATCACGCACATTATGTACAAATCTCAGGCACATTAATCGCACCCACACATCGCACGGAGGCACAAAGTGCACCTGATCCTTTCAACTATATACATACAGTATATATATATATAATATAATATAATATATTATATATTTATATATATATATATATACCGCCTCCGCATGCATCAGTGCATCAGGAGGGGGCAAATGACTACTGGGGATGGGGAGAAGCTGAGATCAATATTTTCTGGCTGGCATTTGTATGCACATTCCTGCACATTAAGGTACAGAATCCAGGCCCATTAAGCACACCATTCACGCACATTGTGTACAAATATTCAGGCACATTAATCCCACACATCCGCACGGGAAGCACAAATGCCACCTGATCCTTTCACTATATACATCATACATATATGTATATATATAGTATTACTGTATAATATATATATAACGGGAAGGGATCAGGTGCGATTTGTTGCTTCGCCGTGCGGATGTGCGGTGGGATTAATGTGCGTGGAGGTTTATAATTAATGTGCGTGAGATTGTGTACTCAATGTCCGCTGAGATTTGTAGCTTAATGTGCGTCAATGTTAATATGCGTGAATTTTGTACTTAATGTGCATGAGTAATGTGTTTAATGTGGCCTGAGATTTGTGCTTAATGGGCGTGGAGTATTTCAGAATTAACGAGGTGCAGAAGGAAGCAGAAGCAGAACTCACGCACATTACGCCCAAGCTTGCTTGTTACTTCTTCCTTCAATTTAGCCATGGATTCTGGATTATCAGCGTACTTTCAGTGCAGTTTGAATGTTTATGTAAATGACAGCACGCACAGTAAAATTTGCACAGTAGCTAAGCTGTGGAATTTCTGTTGTATTATCCGCATAATTCTTAACCACCATAGCGCCGCCTCCCGATCATCATCATCAAGGAGGGGGCAAATGACTACTGGGGATGGGGAAGATAGCTGACATAATATTTTCTGCTGGCATTTTTACACGATTCACGGCATCATTAAGTACAAAAAAATTCAAAACAGGGGCACATTAAGCACAACACTCACGCCATTGTGTACAAATCCTGCAGGGCACATTAATCACCACACAGTCGCGCACCGGGAGGCAACAAATGCACCTGAATCCCTTTCAGCTAGCATACATACATACATATCTATTATATCATATATATATATATATATATAATATGATATTTATATATATATATTATATAGTAATATATATATATATATATATATTATATATACCCTCGCATCATCCATCATCAGGGAGGGGCAAATGGACTACTGGGGGATGGGAAGAAGCTGACATCAAATATTTTCTGGGCTGCATTTTTCACATTCACCGGCCATTAAGTAGCAAATCCCAGGCACATTAAGCACAAACTCACGGCACGATTGTGTTACAAATATGCAAGGCAGCATTAATCCACCACACATTCCGCACGGGAAGGCACCCAATGCACCTGATCCTTTCAACTATATCCATACATACATATATGTATAATATATATATTATATATATATGTATATATATATATATATATATATATATATATATAATATATATATATATAATATATATATATATATATATTATTATATATAGTATTGGGAAGGGATCAGGTGCATTTTGTTGGGCTTCGCGGTGGCGGATGTGCGGTGGATTAATGTGCGTGTAGGTTTATAATTAATGTGCGTGAGATTTGTACTGCAATGTGCTGAGATTTGTACTTAATGGTGCGTCATGTTAATATGCGTGGAGTTTTGTAGCTTAATGTGCCTGAGTATTGTGTTTTAATGTCCTGCAGATTCTGTGATTAATTGGGGCGTGAGTATTTCCAGAATTACGAGGTCAGAAGGAAGCAGAACAGAACTTCACGCACATTAACGCGCAAGCTTCTGTACTATCTCCTTCAATTTAGCCATGGATTCTGGATTATCAGCTACTTTCAGTGGCAGTTGAATGTTTATATAAATGACGCACCACAGTAGGGCTAAGTGTGGAATTTTGTTGTCATTATTCGCGCCATAATTCTACCACCATAGGCCCACTGCCGCATCATCGCATATCAAGGAGGGGCAAAATGCCTACTGGGGATGGGAAGAAGCTGACATCAATATTTTCTGCTGCATTTTTAACACATTCATGCACATTAAAGTAGACACACGCACATTAAGCACAACACTCACGCACATTTATGTATCAAATCTCAGACATTAATCACCACACATCCGACGGGAGGCAACAAATGCATCGCTGATCCTTTCACTATATACATACATATATATATATATATATATATATATATATATATATATATATTATTATATATATATATACCGGCCTCCGCATCATCATCATTCAGGGAGGGGGCAAATGACTACTGGTGGATGGGGTAACGAAGCTGACATGCAATATTTTCTGCTGGCATTTTACACATTCACCACGCACATTAAGTACAAGTGCCCCCGCAGGCACATTAAGCACAACAATCGCCACGCACATTGTGTAGCAAATATCAGGCACATTAATCCCCCACACATGCCGCACGGAAGCAAGCAAATGCACCTGATCGCTTTCACTATAATACATAACATATATGTATATTATATATATGTATAGTAATATTATATAGGGAAGGGATCAGGTGCATTTTTGTTGCCTTCCCGTGGCGGATGTTTGCGGTGGATTTAATGTAGCGTGGAGGTTTATAATTAACTGTGGCGTGAGATTTGTTACTACATGGTTCCTGAGAATTTTGTACTATAATGTGCGTCATGTTAATATGGCGTGAGTTTTGTACTTAAATGTGTCGCTGGTATTGTGTTTTAAATGTGCCTGGAGATTTGTGCTTAATGGCGCGTGAGTATTTCAGAATGTACGGAGGTCGCAGAGAGGAAGCAGAACAGAAACTCACGCACATTAACGCACAAGGCTTCATTGTTACTTCTTGCTTCAATTTAACGCATGGATTCTGGATTATCAGCTACTTTGCAGTGCAGTTGGAATGTTTATATAAATGACGGGCACGCACAGGTAAAATTTGCAGCAGTAGCTAAGATGTGGATTTCTGTTGTATTGATTCCCATATATTCTGTAAGCCACCATAGCCCGCCTCGCGCATCATCATCATCAATAGGGAGGGGGCAAATGACTACTGGGGATGGGGAAGAAGCTGACATTTAATATTTTCTGCTGCATTTTTACGACATTCACCACATTAAGTTAAAATACAGGCACATTAAGCACAACACTACGCAGCATTTGTACATCTCAGGCACATTAATCCACCACACATCGCGCACGGGAGGCAACAAATGGCAACCTGATCCTTTCACTACATACAACATACATATATTATAGATACATATATATATATATATATATATATATATTATATATTATATATATATATTATATATATACCGCCTCCGCAATCTATATCATCAGGGAGGGGGCAAATGACTACTGGGGCAATGGGGAAGAAGCTGACATCAATATTTTCTGCTGCATTTTACACATTCACGCACACTAAGTAGGCAATCGCCAGTCACATTAGGGAGAGCACTCACGAGGAGATTGTGTAAAAATATCAGGGACAACATTAATCCACCACACATCAGCCGCACGGGAAGCAACAAATTCACCTGATCTTTCACTATATAAATACATTATATGTATATATGTATATATTATATATATATATAGTATATATATAATATATATAGGGAAGGAATTCAGGTGCATTTTTTGCTTCGCCGTGCGGATGTGGCGGTGGATTATATGTGCGTGAGGTTTATAATTAAGTGTGCGGAGATTTGTAGCTCAAATGTGCCTGGATTTGTTGACTTAATGTGGGCGTCATGTTATATATGGCGTACGAAGTTTTTCGTACTTTATGTGCCTGAGTAATTGTGTTTAATGTGGCCTGAGATTTGTGGCTTAATGGGCGTGAGTAGTTTCAGAATTAGACGAGGTCAGAAGTAAGGCAGACCAGAAACTCACGGCACATTAACGCCCAAGCTTCTGGTACTTCTTCTGTCAATTTAGCCATGGATTCTGGATATCAGCTACTTTCCAGTGAGTTTAATTTTATATAAATGACGCACGGCAACAGTAAAATTTGCACGTAGCTAAGTGTGGATTTCTGTAGGTATTATTCGCCATAATTCTTAACGGCAACATAATCGCCGCCTCCGCATCATCATGCATCAAAGGAGGGGGCAAATGATACTGGGGATGGGGAAGAAGGCTGACATCAAATATTTTTCTGGCTGCATTTTACACATTCACCGCACATTAGTACAGAATGCACGGCACATTAAAGCACAAACACTCACGCACATTGTGTACAAATCTCAGGCCAGTTAAATCCAACCACCATCCGCCGGGAGGCAAGACGCAACAAAATGCACCTGATCCTTTCACTATAGTACATAGATACATATATATATAACATATTAATATATTATATATATTATATTATATTATATATATATATATTATATATATATATATAGTATATATCGCCTCCCGCATCATCATCATCAGGGAGGGGCCAAATGTACTACTGGGGATGGGGAAAGAAGCTGACATATATTTTCTGGCTTGGGGGCTTTTAGCACATCTCACGCACATTAAGTACAGAATCCCAGGCACATTCAGCAGCAACACTCACGCACATTGTGTAAAATATCAGGCACATTAATCACCACACAATCCCGCAGCGGGAAGCAACAATGCCCTGAATCGCTTTCACTATATACATACATACATATATGTAATATATGTATATTTAATAATATAATTATATATATATATATATATATATATATATTATATATTATATATATTATATTATATATATATATATATATAGGAAGGGATCAGGTGCATTTGTTGGCTTCCGCGTGCGGATGTGCGGTGGATTAATGTGGCGTGAGGTTTATAATTAATGGATGCGGAGATTGGTACTCAATGTGCCTGAGTTTGGTACTTAATGTGGCGTCATGTTAATATGCGTGATTTTTGTACTTTATGTGGGCCTCAGTATTGTGTTTAATGTGGCCTGGCGATTTGTGCTTAATGGGCGTGGTATTTCAGAATTACGAGGGTCAGAAGGAAGCAGAACAGAAACTCACGCACATTAACGCCAAGCTTCTTGGTCCTTCTTTCCTTCAATTTAGCCATGGATTCTGGATTATCAGCTACTTTCAGTGCAGTTGAATGTTTATATAAATGACGCACCACAGTAAAATTTGCAGCAGTAGCTAAGTGTGGATTTCTGTTGTATTATTCCCGCATAATTGCTTAACCACCATAGCCGCCTCCGGCATCAATCATCATCAAGGGAGGGGGCAAATGACTACTGGGAATGGGGAAGCAGCTGACGGATCAATATTTTCTGCTCATTTTTACACATTCATGGCACATTAAGTACAAAATCACAGGCACATTAAGCATCAACACTCACAGCACATTGTGTAAAATCTCAGGCACATTTAATCCACCACACATGCCGCACGAGGAAGCAACAAATGCAACCTGATCCTTTCACTATATATATATATATAATATTATATATATATAATATATATATATATATATATATATATTATATATATATAATATATATATATATATAGGGAAGGAATCAGGTGGCATTTGTTGATTCCGCGTGCGGATGTGCGGTGATTAATTGCGTGAGGTTTATATATTAATGTGCGGTGAGATTTGTACTGCAAAATGTGCATGAGATTTGTACTTATGTGGCGTCAATGTTAATAGCGTGAGTTTTGTAAGGCTTTATGTGGCCTGAGTATTGTGTTTAATGTGGCCTGAGATTTGTGCCTTAATGGGCGTGAGTTTCAGAATTACGAGGTCAGAAGGAAGCAGAACAGAAACTCACGGCACATTAAGCCCAAGCTTCTATGGTACTTCTTCCTTCAATTTAGCGCATGGATTCTGGATTATCAGCTACCTTTCAGTGCAATTGAATGTTTATATAAATGACGCACGCAAGTAAATTTGCCACAGTACTAAGTAGTGGATTTCTGTTGTATTAATTCCCCATAATTCTTACCACATAGCCGCCTGCCGCATCATCATCATCAAGGAGGGGCAAATGACTACTGGGGAATGGGGGAAGAAGCTGACATCAATATTTTCTGCTGGCATTTTACACATCACGGCACATTAAGTACAAATCAAGGCGACATTAAGCGAAAACTTCACGCACATTGTGTACAAATCTAGGCACATTAATCCACACACACTCCCACGGGAGGCAAACAAATGCACCTGATCCTTGTCACTATATACATAGCATACATAATATATATATATATTATATATATATATATATATACTATATATATATATTATATATATATATAGTATAATATATATATACGCAGGCTCCGCATCAATCATCATTCAGGCGAGGGGGCAATGACTTACTGGGATGGGGAAGAAGCTGACAGTCAATCCTTTTCTGCTGCACTTTTTACACATTCACGGCAGCGATTAAGTACAAATCCCAGGCAGCATTAAGCACAACAACTCACGCACTTGTGTAAAAATATCAGGGCACATTAATCCACCAAATCCGCACGGGAGCAACAAATGCACCTGATCCCTTTCACCTATATACATACATACATATATGTATATATATATATATATATTATTATTTATATATATATATTATATATATATAGGGAAGGGATCAGGTGCATTTGTTTCTTGCCCCGTGCGGATTGCGGTGGTATTAATGTGCGTGAGGTTTAATAAATTAATGTGCGTGAGATTTGTATCAATGTTCGCTGAGATTTGTAGCTTAATGTGCGTCATGTTAATATGCCGTGATGTTTTGTAGCTTAATGTGCCTGAGTATTGTGTTTAATGTGCCTGAGATTTGTGCTTAATGTTTGGCGTGAGTTCTGTTCTGCTTCCTTCTGACCTGCGCTAATTCTCGAAATACTCACGCCGCATTACGCCCATTAAGCACAAATCTCAGGCACATTAACACAATACTCAGGCACATTAAGTACAAAACTCACGGCATATTAACATGACGCACATTAAGTACAAATCTCAGGCACATTGAGTACAAATCTCACGCACATTAATTATAAACTCACGCACATTAATCCACCGCACATCCGCACGGGAAGCAACAAATGCACCTGATCCCTTCCCTATATATATATATATATATATATATATATATATATATATATATATATATATATATACATATATGTATGTATGTATATAGTGAAAGGATCAGGTGCATTTGTTGCTTCCCGTGCGGATGTGTGGTGGATTAATGTGCCTGATATTTGTACACAATGTGCGTGAGTGTTGTGCTTAATGTGCCTGGGATTTGTACTTAATGTGCGTGAATGTGTAAAATGCAGCAGAAAATATTGATGTCAGCTTCTTCCCCATCCCCAGTAGTCATTTGCCCCCTCCCTGATGATGATGATGCGCGAGGCGGTATATATATATATATATATATATATATATATATATATATATATATATATATATATATATATATATATATATATATGTATGTATGTATATTGAAAGGATCAGGTGCATTTGTTGCCTCCCGTGCGGATGTGTGGTGGATTAATGTGCCTGAGATTTGTACACATGTGCGTGAGTGTTGTGCTTAATGTGCCTGTGATTTGTACTTAATGTGCTGAATGTGTAAAATGCAGCAGAAAATATTGATGTCAGCTTCTTCCCATCCCCAGTAGTCATTTGCCCCTCCTTGATGATGATGATGCGGAGGCGGCTATGGTGGTTAAGAATTATGGAATAATACAACAGAAATCCACACTTAGCTACTGTGCAAATTTACTGTGCGTGCGTCATTTATATAAACATTCAACTGGCACTGAAAGTAGCTGATAATCCAGAATCCATGGCTAAATTGAAGGAAGAAGTACCAAGAAGCTTGGGCGTTAATGTGCGTGAGTTTCTGTTCTGCTTCCTTCTGACCTCGTAATTCTGAAATACTCACGCCCATTAAGCACAAATCTCAGGCACATTAAACACAATACTCAGGCACATTAAGTACTCACGCATATTAACATGACGCATTAAGTACAAATCTCAGGCACATTGAGTACAAATCTCACGCACATTAATTATAAACCTCACGCACATTAATCCACCGCACATCCGCACGGGAAGCAACAAATGCACCTGATCCTTCCCTATATATATATATATATATATATATATATATATATATATATATATATATATATATATATATATATATATATATTCCAGGTGCATTTGTTGCTCCCGTGCGGATGTGTGGTGGATTAATGTGCCTGAGATTTGTACACAATGTGCGTGAGTGTTGTGCTTAATGTGCCTGGGATTTGTACTTAATGTGCGTGAATGTGTAAAATGCAGCAGAAAATATTGATGTCAGCTTCTTCCCCATCCCAGTAGTCATTTGCCCCCTCCCTGATGATGATGATGCGGATATGTGGTTAAGAATTATGGGAATATACAACAGAAATCCACACTTAGCTACTGTGCAAATTTTACTGTGCGTGCGTATTTATATAAACATTCACTGCATGAAAGTAGCTGATAATCCAGAATCCATGGCTAAATTGAAGGAAGAAGTAACAAGAAGCTTGGGCGTTAATGTGCGTGAGTTTCTGTTCTGCTTCCTTCTGATCGTAATTCTGAAATATCACGCCATTAAGCACAAATCTCAGGCACATTAAACACAATACTCAGGCACATTAAGTACAAAAATCACGCATATTAACATGACCACATTAAGTACAAATCTCAGGCACATTGAGTACAAATCTCACGCACATTAATTATAAACCTCACGCACATTAATCCACCGCACATCCGCACGGGAAGCCAACAAATGCACCTGATCCCTTCCCTATATATATATATATATATATATATATATATATATATATAATATATATATATATATATATATATATATATATATATATATAAATATACATATATACATATATGTATGTATGTATATAGTGAAAGGATCAGGTGCATTTGTTGCTTCCCGTGCGGATGTGTGGTGGATTAATGTGCCTGATATTTTTACACAATGTGCGTGAGTGTTGTGCTTAATGTGCCTGGGATTTGTACTTAATGTGCGTGAATGTGTAAAATGCCAGCAGAAAATATTGATGTCAGCTTCTTCCCCATCCCCAGTAGTCATTTGCCCCCTCCCTGATGATGATGATGCGGAGGCGGTATATATATATATATATATATATATATATATATATATATATATATATATATATATATATATATTATATATGTATATATATATGTATGTATGTATATAGTGAAAGGATCAGGTGCATTTGTTGCCTCCCGTGCGGATGTGTGGTGGATTAATGTGCCTGAGATTTGTACACAATGTGCGTGAGTGTTGTGCTTAATGTGCCTGTGATTTGTACTTAATGTGCGTGAATGTGTAAAATGCAGCAGAAAATATTGATGTCAGCTTCTTCCCCATCCCCAGTAGTCATTTGCCCCCTCCTTGATGATGATGATGCGGAGGCGGGCTATGGTGGTTAAGAATTATGGGAATAATACTACAGAAATCCACACTTAGCTACTGTGCAAATTTTACTGTGCGTGCGTCATTTATATAAACATTAAACTGCACTGAAAGTAGCTGATAATCCAGAATCCATGGCTAAATTGAAGGAAGAAGTACCAAGAAGCTTGGGCGTTAATGTGCGTGAGTTTCTGTTCTGCTTACTTCTGACCTCGTAATTCTGAAATACTCACGCCCATTAAGCACAAATCTCAGGCACATTAAACACAATACTCAGGCACATAAAGTACAAAACTCACGCATATTAACATGACGCACATTAAGTACAAATCTCAGGCACATTGAGTACAAATCTCACGCACATTAATTATAAACCTCACGCACATTAATCCACCGCACATCCGCACGGGAAGCAACAAATGCACCTGATCCCTTCCCTATATATATATATATATATATATATATATATATATATATACATATATACATATATGTATGTATGTATATAGTGAAAGGATCAGGTGAATTTGTTGCTTCCCGTGCGGATGTGTGGTGGATTAATGTGCCTGATATTTTTACACAATGTGCGTGAGTGTTGTGCTTAATGTGCCTGGGATTTGTACTTAATGTGCGTGAATGTGTAAAATGCAGCAGAAAATATTGATGTCAGCTTCTTCCCCATCCCCAGTAGTCATTTGCCCCCTCCCTGATGATGATGATGCGGAGGCGGTATATATATATATATATATATATATAATATATATATATATATATATATATATATATATATGTATATATATATGTATGTATGTATGTAGTGAAAGGATCAGGTGCATTTGTTGCCTCCCGTGCGGATGTGTGGTGGATTAATGTGCCTGAGATTTGTACACAATGTGCGTGAGTGTTGTGCTTAATGTGCCTGTGATTTGTACTTAATGTGCGTGAATGTGTAAAATGCAGCAGAAAATATTAATGTCAGCTTCTTCCCCATCCCCAGTAGTCATTTGCCCCCTCCTTGATGATGATGATGCGGAGGCGGGCTATGGTGGTTAAGAATTATGGGAATAATACAACAGAAATCCACACTTAGCTACTGTGCAAATTTTACTGTGCGTGCGTCATTTATATAAACATTCAACTGCACTGAAAGTAGCTGATAATCCAGAATCCATGGCTAAATTGAAGGAAGAAGTAACAAGAAGCTTGGGCGTTAATGTGCGTGAGTTTCTGTTCTGCTTCCTTCTGACCTCGTAATTCTGAAATACTCACGCCCATTAAGCACAAATCTCAGGCACATTAAACACAATACTCAGGCACATTAAGTACAAAACTCACGCATATTAACATGACGCACATTAAGTACAAATCTCAGGGACATTGAGTACAAATCTCACGCACATTAATTATAAACCTCACGCACATTAATCCACCGCACATCCGCACGGGAAGCAACAAATGCACCTGATCCCTTCCCTATATATATATATACATATATATATATACATATATGTATGTATATAGTGAAAGGATCAGGTGCATTTGTTGCTTCCCGTGCGGATGTGTGGGGGATTAATGTGCCTGATATTTGTACACAATGTGCGTGAGTGTTGTGCTTAATGTGCCTGGGATTTGTACTTAATGTGCGTGAATGTGTAAAATGCAGCAGAAAATATTGATGTCAGCTTCTTCCCCATCCCCAGTAGTCATTTGCCCCCTCCCTGATGATGATGATGCGGAGGCGGTATATATATATATATATATATATATATATATATATATATATATATATATATATATATATATATATGTATGTATATAGTGAAAGGATCAGGTGCATTTGTTGCCTCCCGTGCGGATGTGTGGTGGATTAATGTGCCTGAGATTTGTACATAATGTGCGTGAGTGTTGTGCTTAATGTGCCTGTGATTTGTACTTAATGTGCATGAATGTGTAAAATGCAGCAGAAAATATTGATGTCAGCTTCTTCCCCATCCCCAGTAGTCATTTGCCCCCTCCTTGATGATGATGATGCGGAGGTGGGCTATGGTGGTTAAGAATTATGGGAATAATACAACAGAAATCCACACTTAGCTACTGTGCTGTGCGTCATTTATATAAACATTCAACTGCACTGAAAGTAGCTGATAATCCAGAATCCATGGCTAAATTGAAGGAAGAAGTAACAAGAAGCTTGGGCGTTAATGTGCGTGAGTTTCTGTTCTGCTTCCTTCTGACCTCGTAATTCTGAAATACTCACGCCCATTAAGCACAAATCTCAGGCACATTAAACACAATACTCAGGCACATTAAGTACAAAACTCACGCATATTAACATGACGCACATTAAGTACAAATCTCAGGCACATTGAGTACAAATCTCACGCACATTAATTATAAACCTCACGCACATTAATCCACCGCACATCCGCACGGGAAGCAACAAATGCACCTGATCCCTTCCCAATATATATATATATATATATATATATATATATATATATATATATATATATATATATATATATATATATATATATATATACATATATATATATATATATATATATACATATATGTATGTATGTATATAGTGAAAGGATCAGGTGCATTTGTTGCTTCCCGTGCGGATGTGTGGTGGATTAATGTGCCTGATATTTGTACACAATGTGCGTGAGTGTTGTGCTTAATGTGCCTGGGATTTGTACTTAATGTGCGTGAATGTGAAAAATGCAGCAGAAAATATTGATGTCAGCTTCTTCCCCATCCCCAGTAGTCATTTGCCCCCTCCCTGATGATGATGATGCGGAGGCGGTATATATATATATATATATATATATATATATATATATATATATATATATATATATATATATATATATATATATATATGTATATATATATGTATGTATGTATGTAGTGAAAGGATCAGGTGCATTTGTTGCCTCCCGTGCGGATGTGTGGTGGATTAATGTGCCTGAGATTTGTACACAATGTGCGTGAGTGTTGTGCTTAATGTGCCTGTGATTTGTACTTAATGTGCGTGAATGTGTAAAATGCAGCAGAAAATATTGATGTCAGCTTCTTCCCCATCCCCAGTAGTCATTTGCCCCCTCCTTGATGATGATGATGCGGAGGCGGGCTATGGTGGTTAAGAATTATGGGAATAATACAACAGAAATCCACACTTAGCTACTGTGCAAATTTTACTGTGCGTGCGTCATTTATATAAACATTCAACTGCACTGAAAGTAGCTGATAATCCAGAATCCATGGCTAAATTGAAGGAAGAAGTAACAAGAAGCTTGGGCGTTAATGTGCGTGAGTTTCTGTTCTGCTTCCTTCTGACCTCGTAATTCTGAAATACTCACGCCCATTAAGCACAAATCTCAGGCACATTAAACACAATACTCAGGCACATTAAGTACAAAATTCACGCATATTAACATGACGCACATTAAGTACAAATCTCAGGGACATTGAGTACAAATCTCACGCACATTAATTATAAACCTCACGCACATTAATCCACCGCACATCCGCACGGGAAGCAACAAATGCACCTGATCCCTTCCCTATATATATATATATACATATATATATATATATATACATATATGTATGTATGTATATAGTGAAAGGATCAGGTGCATTTGTTGCTTCCCGTGCGGATGTGTGGTGGATTAATGTGCCTGATATTTGTACACAATGTGCGTGAGTGTTGTGCTTAATGTGCCTGGGATTTGTACTTAATGTGCGTGAATGTGTAAAATGCAGCAGAAAATATTGATGTCAGCTTCTTCCCCATCCCCAGTAGTCATTTGCCCCCTCCCTGATGATGATGATGCGGAGGCGGTATATATATATATATATATATATATATATATATATATATATATATATATATATATATATATGTATGTATGTATATAGTGAAAGGATCAGGTGCATTTGTTGCCTCCCGTGCGGATGTGTGGTGGATTAATGTGCCTGAGATTTGTACATAATGTGCGTGAGTGTTGTGCTTAATGTGCCTGTGATTTGTACTTAATGTGCGTGAATGTGTAAAATGCAGCAGAAAATATTGATGTCAGCTTCTTCCCCATCCCCAGTAGTCATTTGCCCCCTCCTTGATGATGATGATGCGGAGGTGGGCTATGGTGGTTAAGAATTATGGGAATAATACAACAGAAATCCACACTTAGCTACTGTGCGTGCGTCATTTATATAAACATTCAACTGCACTGAAAGTAGCTGATAATCCAGAATCCATGGCTAAATTGAAGGAAGAAGTAACAAGAAGCTTGGGCGTTAATGTGCGTGAGTTTCTGTTCTGCTTCCTTCTGACCTCGTAATTCTGAAATACTCACGCCCATTAAGCACAAATCTCAGGCACATTAAACACAATACTCAGGCACATTAAGTACAAAACTCACGCATATTAACATGACGCACATTAAGTACAAATCTCAGGCACATTGAGTACAAATCTCACGCACATTAATTATAAACCTCACGCACATTAATCCACCGCACATCCGCACGGGAAGCAACAAATGCACCTGATCCCTTCCCTATATATATATATATATATATATATATATATATATATATATATATATATAT
>NW_017618167.1:0-2500 GCF_001879475.1 Ipomoea nil | reverse complement strand
TGTGTGGTGGATTAATGTGCCTGAGATTTGTACACAATGTGCGTGAGTGTTGTGCTTAAATGTGCCTGTGATTTGTACTTAATGTGTGTGAATGTGTAAAATGCAGCAGAAAATATTGATGTCAGCTTCTTCCCCATCCCCAGTAGTCATTTGCCCCCTCCTTGATGATGATGATGCGGAGGCGGGCTATGGTGGTTAAGAATTATGGGAATAATACAACAGAAATCCACACTTTAGCTACTGTGCAAATTTTACTGTGCGTGCGTCATTTATATAAACATTCAACTGCACTGAAAGTAGCTGATAATCCAGAATCCATGGCTAAATTGAAGGAAGAAGTAACAAGAAGCTTGGGCGTTAATGTGCCGTGAGTTTCTGTTCTGCTTCCTTCTGACCTCGTAATTCTGAAATACTCACGCCCATTAAGCACAAATCTCAGCACATTAAACACAATACTCAGGCACATTAAGTACAAATTCACGCTATTAACATGACGCACATTAAGTACAAATCTCAGGCACATTGAGTACAAATCTCACGCACATTAATTATAAACCTCACGCACATTAATCCACCGCACATCCGCACGGGAAGCAACAAATGCACCTGATCCCTTCCCTATATATATATACATATATATATATATATATACATATATGTATGTATGTATATAGTGAAAGGATCAGGTGCATTTGTTGCTTCCCGTGCGGATGTGTGGTGGATTAATGTGCCTGATATTTGTACACAATGTGCGTGAGTGTTGTGCTTAATGTGCCTGAGATTTGTACTTAATGTGCGAATGTGTAAAATGCAGCAGAAAATATTGATGTCAGCTTCTTCCCCATCCCCAGTAGTCATTTGCCCCTCCTGATGATGATGATGCGGAGGCGGTATATATATATATATATATATTATATATATATATATATATATATATATATATATATATATATATATATATGTATATAGTGAAAGGATCAGGTGCATTTTGCCTCCCGTGCGGATGTGTGGTGGATTAATGTGCCTGAGATTTGTACATAATGTGCGTGAGTGTTGTGCTTAATGTGCCTGTGATTTGTACTTAATGTGCGTGAATGTGTAAAATGCAGCAGAAAATATTGATGTCAGCTTCTTTCCCATCCCCAGTAGTCATTTGCCCCCTCCTTGATGATGATGATGCGGAGGTGGGCTATGGTGTTAAGAATTATGGGAATAATACAACAGAAATCCACACTTAGCTACTGTGCGTGCGTCATTTATATAAACATTCAACTGCACTGAAAGTAGCTGATAATCCAGAATCCATGGCTAAATTGAAGGAAGAAGTAACAAGAAGCTTGGGCGTTAATGTGCGTGAGTTTCTGTTCTGCTTCCTTCTGACCTCGTAATTCTGAAATACTCACGCCATTAAGCACAATCTCAGGCACATTAAACACAATACTCAGGCACATTAAGTACAAAACTCACGCATATTAACATGACGCACATTAAGTACAAATCTCAGGCACATTGAGTACAAATCTCACGCACATTAATTATAAACCTCACGCACATTAATCCACCACATCCGCACGGGAAGCAACAAATGCACCTGATCCCTTCCCTAATATATATATATATATATATATATATATATATATATATATATATATATATATATATATATATATATATATATATATACATATACATATATACATATATGTATGTATGTATATAGTGAAAGGATCAGGTGCATTTGTTGCTTCCCGTGCGGATGTGTGGTGGATTAATGTGCCTGATATTTGTACACAATGTGCGTGAGTGTTGTGCTTAATGTGCCTGGATTTGTACTTAATGTGCGTGAATGTGTAAAATGCAGTAGAGAAAAATTGATGTCAGCTTCTTCCCCATCCCCAGTAGTCATTTGCCCCCTCCCTGATGATGATGATGCGAAGGCGATATATATATATATATATATATATATATATATATATATATATATATATATATATATATATATATATATATATATATATAATATATATATATATATATATATATGTATGTATGTATGTATATAGTGAAAGGATCAGGTGCATTTGTTGCCTCCCATGCGGATGTGTGGTGGATTAATGTGCCTGAGATTTGTACACAATGTGCGTGAGTGTTGTGCTTAATGTGCCTGTGATTTGTACTTAATGTGTGTGAATGTGTAAAATGCAGCAGAAAATATTGATGTCAGCTTCTTTCCCCATCCCCAGTAGTCATTTGCCCCCTCCTTGATGATGATGATGCGGAGGCGGGCTATGGTGGTTAAGAATTATGGGAATAATACAACAGAAATCCACACTTAGCTACTGTGCAAATTTTACTGTGCGTGCGTCATTTATATAAACATTCAACTGCACTGAAAGTAGCTGATAATCCAGAATCCATGGCTAAATTGAAGGAAGAAGAACAAGAAGCTTGGGCGTTAATGTGCGTGAGTTTCTGTTCTGCTTCTTCTGACCTCGTAATT
>NW_017618165.1:0-3393 GCF_001879475.1 Ipomoea nil | reverse complement strand
TCCTCCCGGCCTCGTCTTTGCCTCGTCCCCCTTCCCGTTGTGTTGTCCCTTGTGCTTTGCGGGGCGTTCCCTTGTTCCTTCCCCTTTCTCCGGGTTCGTCCGGGTCTTCTTGTCTTTTCCCCCCGCGTTCGTCTTGTCCCCTCCCCTCGCCGCCTTCTTCCTTTCCTTCCTTCCCTTCTTCGCCCTTCGCTCCCTTCTCTCTCGCCCCGCCGTGTCGCTTCTTCTCCCCGCCCCGTTGCGCCCTTGTCCCGCTTCCCCGCTTTGCTTCCCGCTTCCCCTTTCCCCTCTTTGGGCCTCTCGGCGGGTCCGCTCTCCGTTCCTCTGTGTTTTTTGGTTCCCTCTTCGTTGTCTTTTTCTTCCCGGTCGGCTCTTTCTGCTCTTTTGGTTTGCTCTTGCCGTGGGTTTGGCCGTCCGCCTTGTGGCGCCTTGTTGTGGTGTCCCGTGCCGTCTTTTGGTCTCCCGCGGTCCCCCTGCTCTCCCCCCCCTCTTTTGCTTCCCTCTCTGTGCTTTCTTGGCTTCTCCTTGTGTTTTGCTCTGCCCTGTGCGGTTTCTGCCTTTGTCTTGTGCTCTTGCCTCTCTCGCGCTTGTGTTTCGGGTTCCTTTGTGCCCTTGCTTGGCCTTTTCCCTGGTTCCCGTCCTTTTGTTGTGTTTGGTGCGCTTTGGCCTGTTTTGGCCTTGCCTTTGTGTTTGGCGCCGCCCCTCCCCGCCGGGCTTTGTTGTGGCCCCGGCCTGTTCCCCGGGCGCCCGGCGGGCGGGGCCCCCCCGCCGGCCTCCCCGCGGGTCCCCGGCCTGTGGGCGTGTTCCCCGGGCGGCCCCCGGGTGGGGCCTCCCCGTGGGTCCCCCCGCGGGTCCCCGTGGGTTTGTCGGGCTTTGTTCCCCCGTGCTTTGTTTGCCTCGGTCTTTGGTCTTTTGCCTTCCCGTTGTTCTTTTGTGGCCCTCTTTGCGTGTCTTCTTGCTGTTTCGTCTGTCTCGCCCTCTCTGGTCGGTCTCCCTGTCGGCCTTTGGTGTCTTGCCTCGTGCTCCGTGTTCCCCCTTGTGTTTCGTTGGCCCCCGCGGTGTCTTGTGTGTTCCTCGGCCCTCTCTTGCGTTTCCCCGTTGCTCCGCCTGCTCGTTTGTTGTCTTCCTGCTCGCGTGTGTGTGGTTTGTCCCTTCCGTTTGGTTGCTGCTCCCTTGTGTTCTTCCTCGTTGTTGTTGTTGGGCTGTGCCCCGTTCCTTGCTTGCGTCTGTTTCCTCCCTTCGTTGTGCTCCGTTGTTGCCTCTTGTTGCGTTGTGGTGCGTGTGTGGCTTTCCCTGGCTTGCCCGCTTCGTGGTCTGGGCCCCTCCCCCCCGGTCTTGCCGCGGTCCTCGTGGTGGCCGTGCCGTGCTTCTGGCGTTGTGGCCTGCGTGCTGGGTCCCCTTTTTGGGGCTCCCCTGTGTTCTCCGGGCCTGTGTTGCCGTGCTTGGTGGTTTTCGTTGGTGGTCGTTGGTGGGGGCCGCCGGTCCCGGGGCCTCCGGTTGGCCTCCGCCGTCCCGGGGTCCTGGCGGTCCTGGTTGGCCCGCCGCCCCGGTTGGGGGTCGCCCTCCGGTTGGCCCCGGGCCTCCGGCCGGCCTCCCCCGTGCTGGGTGCTGTTGCGCGGGCTTGTCCCGCCGGCGTTGTGTGCTTTCTCTCGTGCCGTGTGTCGTCCCGGCGGCTTGTGTTGTTTTGGCCTGTGTTGCCGTTGGGTGCGTCTTTCTCCTTTGCGTGTGTTCCCCTTTGTGGTTTGGGCTGTGTTCCCGTGTTCTCTTTGCGCGTGCTGCGTCTTGTGTTGCCTGTTGCTCTTGGTTTTTGCCTTCTCTCTCTGTCTTCCGTTTCGCCCCTGGTTTTTTCTCCTTCTCTCTCTCTCTTTCTGCTCCTTCCCGGTCTTGGTGGGTTCCCCGCCTTCTTCGCTGCCCGGCGTCGTCCCCTGTTTCTCTTTGTCTCTTTCCGGTGCTGTTTCGCCGCGCGCGCTGTCTCGCGCCTGGTCGCTTCGCCCCTTTCTCCTTGTTTTGTGGCCTGTGCGCCCCTGTCGTTCGCCTGCTGTTTTGGGCTCGCTGTCTCCCCTTGCCGCTTGTTTGCCGTCGCGTTTCCCGTGTTTGGTCGCCGTGGCGTGCCCCCCCGTTGGCTTTCTTTTCTCCCGTTTCGTTTTCTCTTCCGCTGTGCTCGTTTTGTTGTTTCCTCCTCTGCCGGTCAGGCTTTTTCTCTCGCTTGTTTGGGGGGAGGGGGGGGTGTTCAACCTCCTCCTAACATCCTCTGCTTCTATTTCCAGCCTCCTCCTCTACGTGTTCTTCTTTCTTGTTGTCCTCATAGTTATTCTCCTGCTGTTTCTTTTACTAACCCTATTTGTTCCTCGACTCCTCTCTGTTCTTTCTCATTGGGACTCAAACGAAAAATGGGTCAGCCATCAACCTAAACACAGAAAAAACAAGATATAAACTCATGTCCAACTAGTAACAATTGATAATCATATTTTCAACAACATGTTCACGAATGTTAGACTTTAGAATGGTCTTACAAATCAACAAGATTTGAGAAAAATGTATAAATGTGTTCATTTTTTGCTCCATCATGAATTTATGCTTACAAGAACAATCAACACTTCCTAATGAGAGCACGTATACTGCAAAGCCAAATATTATTCAAAGAACGAACAAAGAGAAATAGTGAACTCATAGGGAGATTTGCAGATGAAATAAAAGAATAATATTTCTTTTTCTAATATTTTCTAAGTTCTTTTTGTATTAATCTGTTTACTTATTTATTTTAGTTACTAATTTATTTAATTATATTTGTGGTCGGTAGGGCCAGGAGAGAGTCTAGGGGGGGGGGGGGTAAATAGACTCTAATCAATATTTTGTTTTTTCTTACGAATAAAGGCCTTTTGGAAGGTATATGCAGGCGAATGAGTATTATAATGTTTACCTTTCCTTTGGCAGCTTTGCGCTTTCGTGTTAATGAATATGTTGCGTTTGGTCATGTTTTGTATGAATAATCAAAACACTGAAACTAAAAGCGATAAAGTAAAGAAGATGGACAGAGAGATTTTATAGTGGTCGACCAAGCCGTCTACTCCATCATCATTCAGCCACTCGTGGAAATGGTTATGGCACTATCACATCCTTAGTACAACTACTTCAAGCTTGGCTTCCTTGATCCTAAGCCCCGACAACCACTTGAAAGGTTTTTAAAACTCCTAGAGTTTACTCCGCTCTATCAACTTCATTCCTTAAGCTGGAGATGAAAGTAATAATGATAGGTTTTCCAACATGGTTTATAGCTCGTCATTGATGTCTGGTATAGATCTTCACTTAGAAAAGGACAAGAGACAACTTCAGGATTGTGAAGTAGAGGATATAAGTCTTTGAAAAACTCACAAACACTGGTAGAAAAGCTGAGGC
>NW_017618164.1:2500-4127 GCF_001879475.1 Ipomoea nil | reverse complement strand
GGGCGCGCACATCTGTTAAAAGATAACGCAGTGTCCTAAATGAGCTCAACGAGAAACAGAAATCTCGTGTGAACAGAAGGTAAAAGCTCGTTTGATTCTGATTTCCAGTACGAATACGAACCGTGAAAGCGTGGCTAACGATCCTTTAGACCTTCGGAATTCGAAGCTAGAGTGTCAGAAAATTACCACAGGGATAACTGGCTTGTGGCAGCCAAGCTTCATAGCGACGTTGCTTTTGATCCTTCGATGTCGGCTCTTCCTATCATTGTGAAGCAGAATTCACCAAGTGTTGATTGTTCACCACCAATAGGAACGTGAGCTGGTTTAGACCGTCGAGACAGGTTAGTTTACCCTACTGATGACAGTGTCGCAATAGTAATTCAACCTAGTACGAGAGAACCGTTGATTCGCACAATTGTCATCGCGCTTGGTTGAAAAGCCAGTGGCGCGAAGCTACCGTGCGTTGGATTATGACTGAACGCCTCTAAGTCAGAATCCGGCTAGACCGACGCATGCGCTCGTCGCCCGTTGCCGACCCGCAGTAGGGCCATTGGCCCCAAGGCACGTGTCGTGCTAAGCCGTCGTGGCGGAAGGTCACGTGGCCGCCTTGAATTACAATTCCGATCGAGCGGCGAGCTGAATCCTTTGCAGACGACTTAAATACGCGACGGGTATTGTAAGGTAGAGTGCCTTGCTGCCACGATCCTCTGAGATTCAGCCCTTTGTCGCTCCGATTCGTCCCTCCCACCCCCTATCCAACCCGCCTTTCATCACTCCCTATGAAATCCAATTCAATCCACACTATTACGCGAGAGTTACAATTCCAAGAATGTTAGGATGTCTAAGTGGTTAAGCGCTCAATCAAGAAACAAAGGCTTGAAAAAATGCTAAGTGTCAAAGTATTCACAAGTTTCAAGTTCTGTACAAGTTTAGTGGCCAAGGACTTAGCCACGTTTCACTCGAACTTCGTTGGTGCCTACGTTGCGGACGGATGTGGCACGCTGTACCTAAGTGCGGACAGAGTTCCGTACTAAGTGGCTAAGTGCGGACGCGTGCATAAGTTGCTGACTTATGCGCAACGTTAGTGCCTAAGTTGCGGACTCATGCGGAACGATGGTGCCTAAGTGCGGACTGTTCGGAACGGGATGGTGCCTACATTGCGACTCATGCGGAACGAGTGTGCCCAAGTTGCGGACTTATGCGGAACGATGGTGCCTAAGCGACTGTTGCGGAACGGGTGGTGCCTAAGTTGCGTTCTCGTGCCAAAATGGCATATACATTTGTTTTAGAGCTTATTGTACTATTTAATTAGTGAGGCAAACGATATGCCATATATTCCTCTCACATTCCCAACAATCCAAGTACTTGGCTAAGTCAGACAAGGAACTTTGCGGACAGCTGGGCATAAATTTGGACATCGTCGTTTTCAATGAAATAATCATCCAAACGCTTTGAAATTTACCAAGCATTGTTAAAATGCTCTAAACTAAAGGACCATGCAATAACATTTGAAAAAAATGCACGGAACCACCCGAAATGACCGTGTGATTTACGGGACAAACCGTGTCTACTGCTGTCACTGGGGTTTTTTTTTTTTTAACTACTATAGGGGGGGTATGGTAGTTGA
>NW_017618163.1:1343638-1428466 GCF_001879475.1 Ipomoea nil | reverse complement strand
AATTATTATATGTCATTGTCTTTTCTCTCCTTTCAAATCTTCAATAAATTGGGTAGTAGATTTTCATCATGATATAATGAGGTTCATTTACTTCTCATAATTATTTAGGTTATATGTCAATATCAACTTAAGTTTATCTATACAAGTGAATGTCAACCTTCTACCACCATGAATATAACATTTAAATTACTAAAATAATAATAATAAATATGGAACTGGGAGATAATACATGTGATACATATATATGGGGAGCAAAATTGTGTGGCCAATCTCTTGGTCAATAAAGCTGGACTTGGGACAAGCTATTGAGAACGACAAGTAGGGATCCGGATCCCTCAACTAAGAAGAATCTTTGAGAAACCGGGGTTATCTCCTAGTCACATTTTTTAAATCAGAAGAGTTCATGATTACATATGGCAAGCCACCATGCAATCTTTAGCATTAACTATTATTAAAGACCTACACAAGTAACCCGGTGTGTGATTGAGTGGAAGGAATTTATCCATCTTTAAATTTCCGAACTAGCTAGCAGTCTCACCCAATACAGTGTTCTATATTGAAAAACGAGGGTTATCTCCTAGTGATCCCCCCCCCTCCCCCCCCCCCCAAAAAAAAAAAAAAAAAAAAAGATGTAAGTATTGTTTCTAAGAATGAGGAAAACTTTTTTGTCTTAGCTCAAGCCTTAGTATTTTGTTTTTAATTTCAAGGGAACACTTTTTTTCTAAGCTCACCCTTACTATTTTGTTTTAATTTCAATAAAAATTATTAGGATAATTTTGCCCTCACTAAAGTTTATAATAATAATCATCATTATCGTCGTCGTCGTCGTCATCATCATTATTGTGTAGGAGTATATTTGTCTTTATACTCATTATTTTTTAAAATAATGAAATCAACATTCTCACTAATTTCTTTTTCCACCAACTGAAAAATGTATATGATTGGATACAACCCAAATTCATGTTGCATGGAATTAAAAATAAAAGTTGTCATACAATTTTGCTAATTTTCTAGAAAATGAATCAAATGCACAAAGACATTTTAATTTTTTATTGTGTAACCAAACACTGGAAAGAAATTTTTTTTCTGAGAAATGAATCACTTTCTAGAAGTCATTTTTATGTTTTCCAAACATACGCTTAGTAGATTTGTATACACATAATAATATCTTGTATTCTGTTTAATCCGACATAAATCGAAATTTTCCTATGCACACTTTAAATTAATGTCAAAGATGTGATGTATGAGCATTGATCATTGATCATTTTTATTTCTACGTATTTCATGCCCATGCCTTTGTCCATCCGGCCATCATTACACCAAAGAGAGTCACTCTCTTTCACAATTATGAGCCTACAACAACTATTAATATCGTTGGAGGAACTTAATGCTTCTTTAGTATCATTCTTTAGTACAATTAATTTTTTAATTATATATATATTACATTATACTGAAGGTATATAAGTATAATTGTACAATATTAGTATAATTATCTAATAATTATTATCGTAATTAAGTTATTAATTACACAGATATTAATATAATTGATTAATAATTATTATATTAATTAAGCTAAAATTACACAGATATTAGTATAATTTTTTCTAAGAACAAAAAGAATGCAATAAAGGTTAGAGTGGTGCATACCTATGAGATTTAGAGAGAAGAGGTGCTGAAACAGTGAAGTCTATAGAGTACATATTCCATGATGAAGAGGTATTGTATTTGTACAATCGGTTTTGTTTATGCATATGGTTTTTCACTATATTTTTTTGTAACACTTCAATTTCAAGCGATTTTTCTTCATGCACATATTACTAAAGATTATGTCCAAAAGTATTCGAACAGATTTAAAAAATGTCGACTTTTTTGTATAAAGAATTTTTTAGTAATTACTAATTTGTATAGATACAAACTGTTGGAAATATTCCATTCAAAGCAAGCAGCGCATAATGTGGATACATGGTCACTAATGACTTGACACGTACAAAGGAGTGGCTGCATGGGTTGCTCATTTCCACTCCCTAATTTCTAGCTAATATGTGGATGAAATGAGCTAAAATCTCTCCTTTGTACAGTATATAAAGGAGTTTGTCTTTTGTCTAAAACACACAAAAAGAGATATCTTCTTCTTCATTCCTTCTCATACTCATTATATAATATATATATATATATATATATATATATATATATATATATATATATATATATTATATATATATATATATATATATATATATATATATATATATATAGGTAAAAGTTCAGGTGTAAACTATTACTAATGTGTGCACATATGCACTGATTAGAACCGTGTGATGTATGATGATCTATGGATGTGAATTAGGGTGCACAAACACCGGGTGCACCCCGCCACATTTACCATTTTATTAGAACGGGGGATTGTATGTGTGTGTTCATACTGTTGGCGGCACACTCCGAGCAAAGCGGCACACTCCGAGCAACTCTCGTGACTTCGAAAAAAGCGAATGGCTCGTTCTGGTGGCTACCGGCGTTCTAGGAGGGGGAGGTCACAATCGTCGTTCTCGCCCACGACTCCACCGTCAGCTTCGGTGCACAGGCTCGCCGACGCGTCACGGGCGTTCAGACGCCGGGCTGGACGTCAGACTCCGGCGGCGGCCGATCGTGCAAGGTTCGAACGAGCTGCTCCGGGATTGCGGCTAGGGTTTCTGCACGGCGGCGGACCGCGCATCGAAGGGGTACGCGAGGTTTGTGCATTGCTAGATGATATCTTCGTGTATAATTTTTTTGCGGTTTTTGAATTATCTCCTCTGTTCCTCCTGCAAAAATGCAGAAAACTGGGAATTGAATGTGTGGGTATTAAGGTTTCTTGTTGTATTGCATGGATTTTCTTCATACTTGTTTTTTTTTTCCATTTGCGGTTTTTGAATTATCTCCTCTGTTCCTCCTGCAAAAATGCAGAAAACTGGGAATTGAATGTGTGAGTATTAAGGTTTCTTGTTGTATTGCATGGATTTTCTTCATACTTGTTTTTTTTCCATGCACAACATGAGACCATAAATATTCCAGGATTGGGGGAAAAGAAAATGACAGTGGGAGAGTGGGAGCTGGGAATGGTAAATTTGTTTTGACTTGGGGAATGTAATTTTTTTTGCAAATTCTATAGACAACAACATTGGCTTGCGTGCTCTTAGTCTTTGTGTCTATATATATAGAAGCCATTGTATGCCTGTATTCTTCCTTATTGTGAAGAAGAACACACATACCATCCAAACACTACTTACAAAGAAGCTAAGGAAATTGGGAGAATGTTGCTGCAAATTAGGCTTGCAGCAGTCTCACTTCTACTTCTAGTGTTGTATTGCATGGATTCTCTTCTTACTTGTTTTTTTTTTTCCATGCACAACATGAGACCATAAATATTCCAGGATAGTACAATATGCAAAGATAAAATGCAAAGCTAAAATGCAACAGTACCTCTGTTCTTATGCAAAGCTAAAATGCAGAAACCAATAAAAGTAGGGTAAGTTTATGCTTGTGAGACCATAAATATTCTAGGATAGTACAATATGCTGATGAGATCACAGAATTAGGAATTTTTATCCTAGGAACAATGTGTTGTTAACATCATAAACACGTTTGGAGTTCCTTGAGTTATAAATGGTAACCACCATGTGGAATATTGCATAAGCAACTGCCGTTTTCAGTCGTCTGGGAGAAAGTATTATGCCGAGCAGATATAGTCAGTCAGCACAGGGCAGTATGGATATCCAAAATACGCTTTCCACATAACAAAATTGTAACCTAAATTCTGAGTCACTTACTATTGTCACTTACCAGCACTGTAGAGAATTCCAGACATAGTAAGAGCAAGGAAAAAATCAAATGTTGTTTAATTAATTTGAGTCCCTACAATTTAGCTCTAAAAGATTACAATAACACATTATCTAAGCTGTTTTGCACTAGATATTTAAAGATGTTAACGAAAACAATGCCTAGCGATGACAAACTAGAATAAGTATGGCGGTAGAATAGTGAGTATGGGATGGGAGTATGGCAGTAGAATAGCATCCTCTGCATTTTTTGATTGCATGGAGAATTCCAGACATAGTAAGAGCAAGGAAAAAATCAAATGTTGTTTAATTAATTTGAGTCCCTAGAATTTAGCTCTAAAAGATTACAATAACACATTATCTAAGCTGTTTTGCACTAGATATTTAAAGATGTTAACGAAAACAATGCCTAGCAATGACAAACTAGAATAAGTATGGCGGTAGAATAGTGAGTATGGGATGGGAGTATGGCAGTAGAATAGCATCCTCTGCATTTTTTGATTGCATGGAGAATTCCAGACATAGTAAGAGCAAGGAAAAAATCAAATGTTGTTTAATTAATTTGAGTCCCTACAATTTAGCTCTAAAAGATTACAATAACACATTATCTAAGCTGTTTTGCACTAGATATTTAAAGATGTTAACGGAAAACAATGCCTAGCAATGACAAACTAGAATAAGTATGGCGGTAGAATAGTGAGTATGGGATGGGAGTATGGCAGTAGAATAGCATCCTCTGCATTTTTTGATTGCATGGAAAGTGTTTCTAAGTACTGAAGTAGGGTAACATTTTACCCGGTTAGTTATTATTACAAAAAAAAATATTACACTGGATCTTGCAATGCACAAATCTAATGTGGTACGTTGTTGTGGTGTTTCAGGTCGGGATGATGGCCACCCGGTGGGGTCTAGTGACGTCGAAAGTGATATGGACGAGGGGTTTCAAACGCCGCTGGAGGATTCTGAAGACCTCAGTGATACAGAACCGGAGCATGGTGCGGCGGCCCGCGAAAGCCAGTTGTTCCCTAAGATCAAGACCCGCGGCAGCCCAAGGGAGCTTGTTCGTCTTGTTTCATCGCTCACGACACGGCAACGGCAAGATGTTAATGCCATGGGTATGAGTGGGTTGGTGGGGTTAAGGATTAACGAACTACCCCTGCACCTCGGCCATTGGTTGCTGTCTAATTTCGACCCGGTGGGAATGAAGATAAATGTAAGCCACGGGAGGTCAATTGACATTACGAGAGAGGATGTGGCAGCGGTGTTGGGACTTCCGAATGGATCGATCCCCATAACAGAACGTGATAGCCTGGTGGTATGCCCCGACCTGCGAGCGTGGAGGAGCAAAGTTAAAAAACGGGAGGGTAATATCACCGTGAAGGGGCTTACAACGCAGCTGCTGGAACTGAAGGGGGGCGGCGTATGGTTTAAGAGACATTTTTGCGTGGTGGTGGTTAGCACTCTGATCGCAAGCACACTCAATGGGTATGCAAACCAACGGACTGTGCACATGTTCCGCGATGTTGCCAGGGTTAGGGAGCTGGACTGGTGTGGGTACCTCCTGCGAACATTGGCCAGTACACATGTGAGTTGGATGCATCGTACTGGTACGCGTGTGAAGAAATACCCGGGGCCATTGCTGTTCCTAACTGTAAGTGGGGTGTAGACATACAAGGTGGGGTGTGTGGTGGGGGTTCTAGATTTTGCATACATAGTGATATGTTTCAATTATTTTCGTGCAGCTGTTGTATGTGGACAGGGTTGTTGTCGGTGCTCGGGATGTACCCAGGACCATACCAGCATTGCGCGGATGGACGCCAGAATGGTTAAAAGCACGGCAAAGACGGGAAGTTCAAGGTGGGGGATTCGGGAATGGTCAGCTGGATGCACCGCTCCGTGCACCGGCGGCGCGTGATTGGCGAGATATGCCGCAAGGAACTAATGGTGACACAGGGCTCCAGTCGGCTCAGCATGGACTCGATCCAGGTCCCATTATGGTATGTTATCGACGTGTTATGTATTCGGGGTTAATGTGATAGGTAGTGCAGGTTTGGTACCGCATGTCATTACTATATATGTATATATAATAATTCAGGGCTGTTACCACATGCCATTTCTATATATGTGTATCTAATAATACAGATCTTGTGCGGGTGTGCAGGGGGATGCACGGCCTCCTAATAGCCCACGGGGAGAACCGCAAGACACTCTTGGTAGGCCAACGGGCACGGCTGGATCACCACACACCCGAGCATAGTGCCGATATGGTATGGCAACTTAACTAGTGCAGTTTGTTTATTCCAGTGTCTATTATTTATTTTTATTGCTTGCGGGTGGTGGAGGTCATGGGAATAGTGTAAAAAACAGAATACTAGTTACTCAAAATAATCAAGATACTCTAATTGCCAAAAAAAAAAAAACAATAACTGAAGGTAATCGAGATGCTAGGTAGTGAGGTAGCAACTTTAACTAGTGCATTTTTTGTGTTATTCCAGTGTATTTAAAAAAAAAAAAAGATTATTAGCGGTGTTGTGCTGTGATTTATCTATTATTAAGTTTTTCTAGCTAGTTATATATTTAGGTTGTGTTTAAACAGGTATCTACAGTTTCTGTTCATGGCATTATTATATATGTATGTCTGACTCAGGACCTACAGGGGGATGCACCGCCTAATAATAGTCCACGAGGAGAACCGCAGGTCGCTCGGGTTGGCCACACGCCACGGCCAGTTCACCACGGGGCCGGGCCTAGTGCTATTACGGTAAAGTAGTGTATTTGTGCATTGTAATACTGTTTCGTACTGCCTAAATTATAGGTTTATTTAATTTGATTGTGGTGTGTATATCTAGTTAGATATGTAGGTGGTGGCTAAGTAGTTTATATACAGTTTCTGCGCATGGAACTATTATATATGTATGTCTAATTCAGGACATGCAGGAGGATGCACCGCCTAATAATAGTGCACGGAGAGAACCGCAGGACACTCGGATTGGCCAAGGGCCACGACCGGTTACGGTATGGCAGCTCATAGAAAATGTGTGCACAAACCACGCAGAATAGCCTGTTTGTGCATTGTAATACTGGTTCATACTGTAATAGCCCTAATTTCTTATTAAGTATGCACATCTGTTATGTGCCCGGTCAGATTTGAGTGCCCGGGCAGATTATTTTACCGTATCCCTGTGCTTATTATACAGGAGGTTGTTTAAATTTTAGTTTTATTTAATTTTATGTGTACAGGAGTTGTGTGGTTCATTTTTTTTTCCTTTGAATCATTTATAGGGGGATGCACGGCAAGTACCATAAGCTACTCGGGTTGAACAACGCCCACGCGTTCCTAGACCCATTACAGTATGCCAAAATAAACTGGTGCACTAGGTTATACAATGTGCACGAGTGTCCGTAACAAAATTGATTTAACTGCAGGTTGATGCACTGGTACATGCGGCGGCGGCACGTGCTAGGAACCCTACTGCACGAGTAGGAGACGGGGCTACACAAACAGTGCACAACGCCACCACTACAAGTTCTACCGGGGTATGCATATTGTTTCCTTACTATTGCACCGGTTGACGTTGCTATATTGTTTCTTTTCTAACCAATCGCTTGCCTGTAGGGGTTCCACCAAGAATTCGCAGCCATGACTAGGGACCTGCTAGCGATAGCCACACGGGTTGCAGAAACAATAAGGAAAAATCAAACACTAGCTTTCGAGGACCGAAATTTCCCGAGGATTGCCAACGTGGGTAATCTGTTATTAAGCTGGGCACGTAAAGGGACACCACAAACCGGCCCACAGCCACCTCAACCACGAACCGGCCCACAGCCACCCCAACCACAAACCGGCCCACAGCCACCTCAACCACAAACTGTGACGACTGGCCATCTAGACGACAACCTTTGGCAAGACTCGCAATTCATAAGGGAGCTAGACCGGGTGGAGGAGGAAGCAAGACGAGCGATAATACCAAGGCAGGCACAACAGGTTGCAACGCAGGACACAGGGGACTTTGAGGCACCAACATTTAGTCTAGGGTTGACTCAGGAGTTCGTAACCACGTGGGCAGACGGCAACACGCTAGGGCCGTCAACTGTACACACGCCAACTCAGCAGGTGAGGGGTATTAATAGGTACAGCCATGTGAATTACGCGCGATTTGCATGGTATTTTCTAACTTCTAGGTGCAGGTATCCATGCAAGCGCAACCGGGAGGGGGGTCAACAGCACAGCCCGTATCCCCAGGGGTGAGAGCAGGCCCGGATCGTCAGCCAAGGACCACCGTTGGGGCGGCAGACCAGCATTTTGGCATGTTTTTCAGCACCAGCAATGGGTACCCTAACATACCGTTACCACCAGTGTATGTCGTTTGGATGTGGCTGTTCAACTCCCCACACGGTCATCGGTAAGTTGCATGGATGTCACGTGCGAATATATACAAGCCTGCGTTGGCTCCGTCATTTTGTCTTTAAAAAAAAGTAAAAATACAGGAATGAAGTTCTATTCCGCCATGCCACGCGCACAGTCAGATGGTATCAATTTTTAACATTAAAGGCAAGGACGGATGTTGGGAAACCAGTGGTAGATGCATGGTGCTCGGTGCTCAATGCAAGGGAGCAACCGGGGGGTCGGGACATGCCTTCTCGATTGTTTGTGTCAGCGTCGGCGACGGTAGTGTGGATCATGCAATTTAATTTACATTCTTCGCAAAACAGTCAACACATAATGTTACACTATATACAATTAACAAGAGTATATATTCTTCGTAGTGCACCCATTCAGCACCGCACTGTGCACAAACAAACACAATTAGCATCTTGGGGTTTATATATATCTACTAACTAGTATTGGTGCAGATTGGGACGGTGGTGAACGTTGCAGCCAGGCGGGATCAAAGGGTAATGTGGTTTCAACGGCGTCTTGATGCTGAATTCCAAACAACTCACCATGTGGGGACAACCACATTGGACATGGTAAGACGCCAGTCGTGTTCCGAATAGGCGATCCAATCGGCTACGCATAGCGGACATCGTAGGCTAACCACTATTATTTGGGTTTTGCAGTATTTCTTCCCCGTATTCCATGAGGCACGATTCTACGTGATGTGCGTAAGTTTTAAGCATAATGGGTTTCTCATCATAGACAGCTCACCGACGACTAGCGTGGGGACAGAGATGTACGGCGCAGCTCCAAATGAGTTGGTAAACATCATGCACCCTCAACACTTAATACTATTGGTTAAGTATACTCGCACACCTGCTGAACTAATCTTTTGTTTCCAGAGGGACCTACTCGCCGCATACCTAGATAACAACCAGCACACTGTGCGGGCGCTGCGGTTGAGGAACATGCAGCCCGAGAGGATGAGGTTGGCGTGGTCAGACAACCCTACCAACGGTGACTCGGGAGTATACACAATGAGACATATGGAAGATTTTGTTGGTCAAGATCCCAGATATTGGCATTGTGGGTTGGGGACGGGGGATGCCGCAGTGATTGAAAATATGCGGACGAGGTTTCTGCATAACATCTTACTATGTACAGTCAATGCCAACATCGATGATATCCGCACACGGGCAGTGGAGTATGACCGCCATAGGGCCGAACAACTAATGGGAGGAGCACCACAATGAAAAACTCGGGTATGAGGTAGTGGCTGCTTAGATCTATTTAGGTTAGTGCACAGCCTGAGCAAAGTATTGGCTGTTTAATTTTGTTTAGTTTGGTGCGCAGCACTAGTCTTCATATGGGGTATATATACTTTTCCAGGCTGGAATAAAAATTTCTTCAATGTTATCTCTAGAAAATGCCGGCACAAATGCATGAAAGGGTTCGTAATTGTATTTAATTTTACACTACTAATTTGGTAAAGTACAACTTCAGTGAAATAAATACACCACTAATTTCATGCGACACATGAAATAAATTCACCACTTAATTTAACTTACTATCACCATAGACCATGAAAAGCACCAGGGGTATGAGGTTGAAATAAATGCATTATGAGAGGGAAAGGTAGGTAGCTTAGATAGTTAATTTAACACGAAATAAAAGAAACAAAAGACAGAACCATTCTAATTTGCTAATGATGATGGTATTTAAATTACATGCATGCAATACAATGCACTTTTACTCCAATCCCATTATCCCATCTCCACCCCAATACCCCTTTCGGCATTTATATAATGCATGCATTGCATGCTTCAAATAATACACATTAAATTTACCACTGCAACAATATATGCATGCATAAATGCTTTAATCTTTTGTTTTTGTTTGGGTAGGGGTATATGCTTGAATTTGCTTTAAAATATTTACTCTATAACAAAGGTACACAAGCATTTGGAAACTTTTTATCGGTATTACAAGCTTACACCACAAGAGAATCCCTAGGACAACATATATTTTCCCCACATTTGAACACCTTGAATCCCTAGGACAAATTAACAGCAAACAGAATGATAACATGAGTATTTAGATCCAAGAACCCCACTTACCAGTCATAATGCGGGCAGCCAAACACCCACACCCACAAAAAAAAAAAAATTAATAGTTTTTAGAAGGTTAACCAATCACCATTCAGGTACCACAGAAAGCAGACCCCACACACACTCCAAACACTCCAAAGTCATTATTAATAACCAGATACACATGCATCTGCACTCCAAAGTCATTATTAATAATCGGATACAAAGGATATAAACGTAGAGTTAATAAAATTAGCTAAAATCGCCAGAGGAATGAATTAATAAAATGGACCAGGACTATGTGGTCCAATGGTACCCGGGTTGGACTTCCATTTGGAAGATTGTGAGTTCGAGCCTCAGTGGAGGCGTTATTAGCTCTTTGTGTTTCAGTAGGTTGAGAAAGTATATGAACAGATACTACAATGTAATAGAGCTAGTAGCATTCAAAAAAAGAATTAATAAAATGGACAAACACTCCAAAGTCATTATTAATAACCAAATACAAAGGATAGAAACCTAGAATTAATAAAATTAGCCAAAATCCCAATGTATCTAATCATAACCAGTAATGTCTGTTTGGGCGCACTAATCACTTCAACGGACAGCTGCGGGCATTATGATGTGCATACTCGCCGCACACCCCGCACTTTCTGCTAGCCTTGCCACTCCTCTCAATAGCTAACTCGCGTTGGCTTTTAATTCGCTTGCCGGTCCCTTTGTTTTTTGCTTGAGCTGGCGGTTTGATAATTATGGACGTCGGCGGCTCCACACCGCACAAAGCTGCAATGGCAACACCGTTTCCTTTTGGGGGGTCAACGTCCATACCATCGCCCAGAAACTCGTCTCTTAATTCTTTTATTACCTGTAGCATTCGCGTTTGGCGCACTTTATTGCTTCCAACTATCACGGCACAATTGTGTATCTCAGTCCACAACTGACTAGGCACAGTTTCTAAAGGAGGGCAGTCAGAACATCGAGCACACCAGCTAGCTAGTCCTTCTTGCTTACACCATCGTGCTGCGATGTACCGCGATGGCAAGCTCACCATTTCGGCATCTTTGAACACAAGAAACATATGCCGGCAAACAAACCCCAATCTTTCAAACAACTTGCAGCTACATGTCGCAATAGTCAAAGACGGGGTATATTCAACAGTATGGACAACGTTGTACTCCCCTCTAATGTCGTAACGGATGCACTCACCATATGCATGGATCCCCACAACACTGCAATAAAAACATGCAGCTTCGATCTCTACCTGGAGCTCATAAAACACTGTTAAGGTAAATACCTGCGCCATGTGTCGCTCCAATGCTAAAGGAGTTTTGAAATCAGGCAAGGACCCTTCACTCTCAGCATTTAATTTACTTTGTCTGTGCCGTTGAGTTTCTAGGACGCTCTCAAATTGCACGTAGAACTCGACCAGACTACAATGTGGGCGTGTGTTTTTACCGTACGCACTGTTCTCCGCTTCTGAACGCGAGGTGGTACGTAGAACACCGCTCATGGGTAAATCTAAAAAATATGAAGGAATCCAAAACCTCCGGTCTGTGTATAATTTAGTAAACCATCGGTGCCCCGTTAAGTTGTACTTCTCCATTAATGACTGCCATTGCGTTTCAAAATCATCAATGCTAATGGTCTCATTCCACACAATGTTGTTAAGCTGGTTACGGAAATTCTGATCTTTTGATAGTTCAGCCCCTGACTTCTCACTCACTTTGGTCATGATATGCCACATGCAGTAACGATGACGGCACTCTGGCAGTACTCGTGCAATAGCACTCTTCATAGCCGGATCTTCATCAGTTACGACGCACAAGGGGCTCTTTCCCATTGCTGTTTTAAATCTCTCCAGGACCCACACGTATGAGTCAGTGTCTTCTCGAGTTACCAACCCACCAGCAAACGTAATGCACCGTTTGTGATGGTCTACTCCGGTAAAAGGTATGAACACCAAACTGTACCTGCAATACAACGAGTTCACACGTTAGCATGGTGGCAACAAATTTAGTGATTCGGACGCCGCCCAATTCCCACTAACATGTCACCAACGTGCACTTAACATGAACAATACAAAAATTCACAAAAACAATATTAAGTGACTACTACATTTCAGTATGATTAGCATGCACAGAATGAACGGTGTAACGTTGACATACCTATTCGTACCATACGTTGCATCAAAAGAAATCACATCACCGAAACTCAAAAAATTTTGACGCCCGGTGTGGTCAGCCCAAAAAAGACGCGCAACATGGTTTCCTTCATCAAGATAGTAATCAAAGAAAAAGTTCTCACAGACGTCATGTTTTTGGTTAAACATTGCAATGATCATCTCTCCGTCCTTATCGGCAACGTATGACTGGAGGTCCCGTTTGAAATTATGGAACTCCGTTTCTGTTGCACCAACGTTGGCGAACGACCCCACTGATTCCTTGTATAATCGGAAGCCTTTAGACCCACCCACGTTAACTTTAATACAATTCGTAAGGAACGCTTGCTGGGCCACGTCCAGTTTTCTGTTGATTCGCATAAACAGTTTCGAAGGCTCGGAGCACATGCGGTGGGTGTGTTCGGGAACAAAAATACTGACAATGAAGCCCGCACCTTTGTCTTTTGTGATGCAAATTCGAGCGTTGCAATTAACCCTGTTAGATACTCGTCTCCTACGTTGAGTGCTCGGACCACCACTGCCACCCTCTACTGGTTTTGGGGTGCTTCTACCGCCACCTTTTACGCCTTCTCGGTTGCATAACAAATAACATGTTGTAACCTTGCCATCACGGCCTCGCTTTAGTGTGCCTTGCCTCACAGAGAAGCCACATGTTCTCGCATAGGTCATATAGAAATGCACCCCTTCTGCTATTGTGTTGAAACGGTAACCGACAGCTGGGGTAATTGCACTATCCACGGTAGGCCACCAATATTTGACTGGTATACTGATGTACCCACCCGTGCCCACACTCTCTTGCCTCCAGTCAGCTGCGGGGGGGAAAAAAAAAGAATTATCAACACCCGAATATGCATACCAAAAATGTTAGTTTGAGCTATTATATTATAATAACTGTACCCAACCAGCAACAGAGTCAACATGTATCCCCAAAAAATAGACAAATTGTAGCAATATGCAGCCTGCCAAAAGGTTCAGAACATCCATTGCATGCTACCCGCCACAGTTTTCATTAAATGCATACTTCCCCATGACTTAATTAAGTAAAATCACAAATTTAAAGGATAATAGTTATAGTAAATTCATACACGATCTGTACAAGAACCAATTGCTTCTTAACCGTAAAATACTTGCGCAAATAGCTATATCAAATAAGAAATGTCTTGATATGATTTCAAACGAGATCGTATAAATAAAAAAAGTAGATTGTAAAGAATCCAACGGAATATTTTCAATGGAGTTCCCGGAGAATGAACTCCGGGAAGGTAGAGTAGAAATTACGATGATCAAATATGATAAAATAGTAAAACACGTTCAATCCAAAAAGATTTCTGATTCATTTTTTCCTTATGACACGATAATCAAATATAGATTCACGGATTTTTCGAGCAAAACACCAATCCGCATTTGAGTTCGGATTGGAATTATGATTCAAGTGAAGTAAGCCTATTTCTTTTTTTTGAAAACCCAAGCATACAACAGGATGCCACTATTGCTTCATAGAAAATGATGCCACTAATCTAAATTAAATCAAATAATTGATATGGATTACTATATATTCCAGTGGTGAGAAAATACCATATCATGCTAATAATGTCCTTAATGTAAGTTATGGATTACTAGCTTCAGTAAGTTAAAAAATCTTAGCCACCAAACAAGTAAAAGTAGACAATTTACTCTATAATCTCAAAACAACAGATTAGATAAACTTTATCAAACACTACCAACATGTATAACAACAATTACCGATCCTGAACAGAAAAATATGTCAATGTGATGTATACATGATGTTCCAAGTATTTAAATAGTTAGTTCATATACTATCATTCTAAGTGTTTCAGCAATCCATTGGCAATATTGCTGGCATAGCTACATGAGGCCCGATAGACATTCTGTAAAACTGATATGAACATTCAGTAGAAAGACAGCTGAACATTCCAATACTGAGCGTTTAACTTAAATGTGATGAAATTTTAAGTTCATAGATAATCAATATCCGATCCAACACACTGGGCTAGGGGAGCTTGGCTCATAGTACAATTCGCATAAACAAGCATTCCAAAAAAAAAAAAATGGAAAATTCAGAATTTCTTTCCACAACAAAGCTTTAAAAATTAAATTTCAATTCGTTCTCAACAGTAGAGGTAGAAGAAGTTTTTCCGAACTATTTGAACTATTATTGGTGCACCGGAAAAGGTTATTGGTTGGCATGGTACTCTGTGAACATGGGGGACGTACCTGGTGGATTACCCGGAGGGAGTTGCAGCGGCGGCATGCCGTAGTCGCCGGTAGTCTCTGGTGCGGTGCTTTCCATGGTTCCACGCGCAAATCTAACCACTGCAAAAGTGAAAAGTCTCTAAACATAGCATTTGACAAAATGTAAGCTTAATTAACTTCATTAAATTCTGACTGGCTTTTGGATGTCAAGATCAGAAGAAGAGTTCTGGCTCGTCGGTGGTTTGCAAGCGCATAGGGTATTGGTGCACCGGAAAAGGTTGTTGCTTGTCATCATGCTGCTCTGTGAACATGGGGGACGTACCTGGTGGATTGCCCGGAGGGGGTTGCAGCGGCGGCATGCCGTAGTCGCCGGTAGTCTGTGGTGCGGTGCTTTCCATGGTTCCACGCGCAAATCTCTCCAGGGTATGTGCTACGGAAAAACAAAAAAAAAAAAAACACAAATGATGAACGACCGCATAGTTTGCAGGAAACACGCACAGTTTATTAAAATTAGTTTATCGCAAACTCTGAAATGCACCCCTACATGGCAGTGCACGGGAACTACAATGCACCAAATCTCCAACCGTCAGATCGCACAAATCAGTGCACCACAACAGTCCACTAGTTCACATTAAAACAAGGGTGTGCACCAGAAAAGAACCCTATATATATATATATATATATATATATATATATATATATATATATATATATATATATATATATATATATATATATATATATATATGTATATATAATATATAATTTGTGTCTGCCTATTAAAGTCTGAGCAATAGTGAGGTTCGCCTACGTGATTGCTAGTGCATGCTATCCGTAGAAGGTCTGTGTAGCCTGTCGAAAGCGTGCCAGGGTCCTAACTGCACCGTTACCGGGCAAATAACGCTTGTACGGTAGTGTTATTATAACACGGCACAGATTTCCTTTCAACCATACACCAATAGTGTCCGTGCTTCTTAAAAGGCTTCCAGATCGCGCGTTGACGTTGCAATTTTCCCCAACAGTTAAAAGCGTTATTCTGCAACAGTCAGCCTTTAACATTATGGCACCTTCTGTCATACCGGATCTATCAAAAATTACCGCGCTTGATGGGAAAAATTACAGTAGGTGAGCTAAAAGAATGCTTATTCTTTTCGAACAATTAAAGTTTGTTTACGTGTTATATTCAGTTGCACCTGAACCTACTCCAACAGTGTTCTCTCCCTTTGGTGCTACAAAAGCTAACCATGATTCTGATTACACTCCGGGTGAAGAATCGAGAGAAAGCTCTCCTGAAATAGATTATATTCCGGGTCAAGAACCGGGTGTAACTCTGATTCAATTTAGAAATGACAATGCGGCAGCCAGAGGATACCTGCTGTCACAAATGAATGACGATTTGTTCGACATCTATGTCAAACAAGATTCGGCAAAAGTCATTTGGGAATCACTGTCAGAAAAGTACGGTGTCAATGGAACTGAAAATCAAAGTGTCAGAACCGTCTACAACGAAAGTAGTAGAAAAATCAAGAAGTTTAGAGGAAGGTGTTTTGCGTGCAGAAAGCAAGGACACCGAGCTCACCAGTGCTGCCATCACAAGGGCAAAACTATTAAAAGTCAATCTGACAGAGCAAGATGAGTATTGAGTCTCTTTAAATAAATAGTTATTTTGAGTAACTATGTTTGCTCTAGTTCTAAGGGTTCGCATGAAATATGGTTATCTTAGTACTGAATTCTAGTTGAGCTGTCTAGATTTTGATTACTTAGTAGTACTTATTTCTTTAGTATTTTGAATACTAATGACATTGATTGAAATAATTCGTGCATAGATATTACTCAAACTTTTTACTAAAATTATTTGTATAAAATTAAGAGCATATATCATAGGCTTCAATTGTAATTTAGTGAGAACATGGAAAAGTCATCATTCTTGAACACTCTGTCTAGGAAGATGGTTTTTAAGTAAACTTCGGTTTCACCACTCGACCTGGGAGTTTTAAGATGTAGGGTGTTGATCATGCAGGCTAGTTAGAGCGCCACTTGATCTTTACCTGAAATGAGGATGACTTTCATATGTTGCTAATACAATCAAAGCCTTGCAATAGAAGTTGTTGAAGTACTGCAATAGTAATATTGATCTGCATCCTATAAATGCTTTATATGAGGTTTAAATTCCTTAAGGGAAGGAAAAAATTGTGCTAGTGGCAACTGTGAAGTCTCATTGTTGAGAGATATTCTGAATAAATATGAACTCAAACATATTCCTTTTGTATGAGATTAATTTCTTATAAAGAATATGATGTGAAATTTGTGATTATGTTGTTCAACTTGATGTAGCATGTGGACAACATTATTTCTATGGCTTACTAACAATGAACATTTGTATATATATTATTTAAACTCTTGGTTGAGTCATATTGAAATACCTATAATTCCTAGTTAAAGGGTAATTGTGATCAATTGAGGTAACCAAGCTTGTTGAAATATATTCAACTGTTGAGCATGTATCAGGCAAAGTGCGAAGCTTCTATAATGCTCCACAAAGCAAATCGGCAAAACTCAGTCTACAAAGGAGCTAACGTTGGGCACCAAAGATCAGTCTGGGTAAGAGATCAAATACGCTTGACAAAAATATTTGTAAGTATTGCATTGTGGGGGTAATAAACTCCTTATATTTTCATCAAAAGTTTCTCTGTGGTATTGAGAATAATGGTGAAAGAGAATGTTTCATGTTAAACATGAAAATCTCAAGGGATTGTTTACGAGTAAACGAAGTACTCGTCAAAGTGCATGTAAGTTTGGTCAAGAGAATCAACTTACTTGAGGGCTAATTATGAGGATTAGTCGTTGACTCATTGGAAGGACTTAAAGTCCAAGTGGTAATGAATTCGTGGTGGATCCCACTTCTGTGGTCAAACGAAGCCATGAAAAGAGTTACAAAATAGTACACTAGTTGGTCATTCCGACAATGTGTGTACTTGTGAGGTTGAGCTACAGCTCTTAATGAATTCATAAATCTTTGAGAAAGGGTGGTTTTGTTGAGACAAACCTAATGAATTCACCGCATGTGAGGTTGAGCTACAGCTCTTAATGAATTCATAACTATTTGAGAAAGGGTGGTTTTGTTGAGACAAACCTAATGAATTCACCGCATAATGACATGAGTACAAAGTGCTCGTGGTGCCCATAGATACTCTGTAGCCAGTCATGGTGGTCTGTGTTGAGGTAGACTTGACAGAGTCGAAGGTCTATCCTAGAATAGACCTAACAGGGGATATCTCAGGGTCAAGAGTATGACCTCACATATTTTAAAGCGACCAAAGCAAATTAAGTGCGTTAAGTTCAAACTTTGTCTATTCGATGAGTTCAAGATCAAATTCACTCCCGTTTAGAGAAGTACTTAATGTCACTATATGACAGTTCAAGTTTTATACATTGGCATGAAAATTTGTTTTGATCGTTGTCAGGCAATGACAGCATCAGCCTAAGTCCCTTTAATGGTGGGGGATTGTTGGGAGCATTTAAAAGGAAAGGCTTCCTTTTGCCTATCCATGTTGTCCCACATTGGAAGTTTAGCCTCTTATACTCAATTGGGATGGTCTATGTTGAGATAGACCTAAAGAGATCCTTAACTTGAGTGGAAAAAGGCTACCATGGTCTATGTTGAGATAGACCTAAAGAGATCCCTAACTTGAGTAGAAAAGGGCTAACCGCCTCTTATGAAAGATAATGGGGTTATCCCAAGAAGCCGAGTGGCTAAGAAACATGGTGATAACCGTGTAATTGTGGAGGTGTCCATCACCTTCACCACATTGTGATTCACAAACTGTCGTTTGCATTGCAAATAACAGCCTATGATAGAAAGAAAAGACTTACAACTGATTTATGTCCTTGACTACTCTATAAGCCTTTAATGGTAGTCTATACTAAGATAGACTTGATAGAGTTAACAGTCTATATTGAGATAGACTTGATAAGACATAAAAATTTGTAATGCGATAAGACTTGTCAGAGTTAAAAGTCTATTTTGTGATAGACTTTGACAGGGTAGAAGTCCATTTTTGAGACAGACGTAACATTCTTTAATACTAAGGGTGTTCATAAGAAGTCAAAGAGTTTGACTTTTGTAGAACCTGCTTTTTGAGTTGGTGTGTGCATTCGAGTTCAAAATTTATCTAACCGGTCAGTTCAAGATTCACATCACTCCCGGGAAGAAAATTACTCAGTGTCACTACGTGTCAATTCAAGTTCTCAAACACTGACATTAAGATCAACTCATTTGTATTGCTCAGACATTACCTTCTTCTAGCCCCTACTTTGAATGTGTGGGGGATTGTTGGAAACATTCCATTCAAAGCAAGCAGCGCATAATGTGGATACATGGTCACTAATGACTTGTCACGTACAAAGGAGTGGCTGCATGGGTTGCTCATTTCCACTCCCTAATTTCTAGCTAATATGTGGATGAAATGAGCTGAAATCTCTCCTTTGTACAGTATATAAAGGAGTTTGTCTTTTTGTCTAAAACACACAAAAAGAGATATCTTCTTCTTCATTCCTTCTCATACTCATTATAATATATATATATATATATATATATATATATATATATATATATATATATATATATATATATATATATATATATATATATATATATATAATATGTATATATAATATATAATGTGTGTCTGCCTATTAAAGTCTGAGCAATAGTGAGGTTCGCCTACGTTATTGCTAGTGCATGCTATCCGTAGAAGGTCTGTGTAGCCTGTCGAAAGCGTGCCAGGGTCCTAACTGCACCGTTACCGGCAAATAACGCTTTTAAGGTAGTGTTATTATAACACGGCACATATTTCCTTTCAACCATACACCAATAGTGTCCGTGCTTCTTAAAAGGCTTCCAGATCGCGCGTTGACGTTGCAATTTTCCCCAACAAAACCAGTCACAAGTATATATTGAAGTTCTATTCTAACACAGTTGTGAGAGAATTCAAGGATGCAACTTTCTCTAGGTATATTTATGACAAAGAAGATGATGATTTCTTTGATGAGGTGCAGTATTGTTTGCATTTGTGATTACTTATTTGTCACTAATGTTTTTTTCCTTTTTGTGTAACTTTATTTAGTTATTTAACTTTTCCTGCCTTTTAGGACTTTCTAGATGGAGAGGTGACCGAAAGTCGTATTGGAACTCTGGAGTGTAACAAGCAATGTGATGCAAAGGATGGTGCATCTGTTAAGGCTGAGGAGGTTGAGAAGCTAGATTGAAATTATTAATAAAATGTTTTCTTGTTGAGAGCCTAGCCATTTATGCCTTTGGGCATTAAACATTGTTTCTATGATTGATGACGGGCATTTTACTGACATTTGTCTCTGATCATTTCAATGTTTTTGTTATATTTTATATTAAAACTTTTAAAATTTGTGTTTTTTTTAAAAAAATTGTAAGATTGCATGGTTTTACATCACTTTGAATATGCATTTGTTTTATTGGTTTATTCACACCATGTTTAGAGGTGAAATTATAGCTTAAAAATGAATATTACAAGAAAGCATTATTAACTAAGAATAAAAACTGCACAGAATTTAGGCCAATTGAAAAAGAAAATGAATATTAATAATTGACTAAAAATGAAAAATGATCCAAACTGACTCAAATGCAAAAAAAAAAAAAAAAAATGGTCAGACAACCCAAACAATGTATAGGTAAATTGGTAAAGTATTTTGTTATATATATATATATATATATATATATATATATATATATATATATATATATATAAATAGTATAGGTATTAGAGTCACTATCAATAATAATCACAATATATATATATATATATATATATATATATATATATATATATATATATATATATATAATGATATGGCGTGTTTAGTTTAAATGTCGACTAACGTGTTAAATTTTCTCTACAACATCATATCGGCCCCTTACTTGATTTTTCTGATTCAGTCCTGGTGTACAAGTTATCAATACACATTATTACACCCACACAATTTTTATTCCCATTATAACTTTACCAATATTAACTTGAATCATATTTAGTTGATTTTTAAAAAAAAAATTATATTTAGTAGATTTGTATACACTATACACATAATAGTATCTTAGTATCTTCTGTAATCTGACGTCATTTGCAATTTTCTCAAGCACACTTTAAATAATAATCACAATAACGTATGATATATATAATGATATGGCACGTTTAGTTTAAATGTCGACTAACATGTTAATTTTTCTCTACAACATCATATCGGCCCCTAACTTGATTTTTCTGATCCAGTCCTGGTGTACAAGTTATCAATACTCATTATTACACCCACACAATTTTTATTCGCATTATAACTTTACCAATATTAACTTGAATTATATTTAGTTGATTTTTTTTGAAAATTATATTTAGTAGATTTGTATACACTATACACATAATATTATCCTGTATCATGTGTAATCCGACGTCATTTGCAACTTTCTCAAGAACACTTTAAATGTCAGAGATGTGATGTATGAACATTGATGATTTTTGTTTGTACGTATTTAATTTTGTGCCCATATATGCCTTTTACCCATCCGGCCATCAATACAACAGAGAGTCACTTTCTTTAACCACTGTTAATATCCCCTTTCTCCTTCTCTTTTCTTTGACTGTAAACAGAGAGACAAATACAGAGTTGCTTGAAACACACTTACCTTTCATTTATCTTCTTTACTTTGCACCAAACAAAAAATCCTTCATTTTTAACCAGACCAAAATCCTAAAGAGTTAACCAGCTTAGTTGGCGTGAGTGGTCGTGCACTCTTGTCCCTTAAGAGAGGTTAGGAGTTCAAACCTTGGTATCAGAGCTTAGAGCATACAAGTGAGTAATGAGCTTAGGTTGCTAATTTATTAGGCTCTGATACAAGTGTACAAGTGGGTATCAAGAGCTTAGGTTGCGACAATCATGATTATGCTCCGATACAATTGGTATTAGAGCTAGGGTATCAAGACTTAGGTTTCGAAATGATTATGCTTTGATACCAATGTTACAAGTAGGGTATCAGGACATACGTTGCGAAATCTTAGGTAGAAAAAATAAAATTAATTAGGCTCTGATATAATATATCAGAGCGGTACCAATCTTTTGGATATAAAAGCAAAGTTACAAAGTGGTCTTAAAGCCTAAGTTAGGAAGTTTGGTTATATAAAATGAAATTGGGTAGGAATTTAAAATTTTGAAAATCGGTGTTAGGATATGTGACATTGCATATTAGGTATAGTTGCATAATTATTGGTACTTTAAATGGTGTTCTGAAATTTGGGGAAATATTTGGCCTTGGTTGTTTTATTTAGACTTATTGCTTATTTATCTACTTGCTTATTCTTTTTATATGTGATTGTTGGGTTAGTTTGGCAATTCAAGAGAAAAAAGTGTTATTATTTCTTCAATACATACTAAAATATTAAACGATGAAAAGAAAAAACAAAAAGAATTTACCTGTAAGAATAATTAAATGGGATTATGTAAACATAAAGTTGTAAGAAAGAGGTATGGGAATTAAATAATAGAGTAGAGGATAAGGAGGTAAACCGACTTCGCCCGAAAAGGCCAGGTTAGCAGTTCTGTATGATCAAAGGAGCTTTGCCTCTCATCGGATTGTTCGTCGATAATAAAGTCTGGTTTCGTTAAAAAAAAAAAAAAAGAAAAAAAGGGTAAACCGAATTAAATATAGTTGTCTATCTTAAACCAAGAAGGCTAATAGATAGCTTTCTCAAGATAGTTGATATTTAATTTGAATCTTGTGGTTATAATTACGAAGTCAACTATTCGACTAACTTACTTAGTTGGAGTTGTCCATAGTAAGACAATTCTTAATTTAGGTGAATGCCACCCATGGAAAATATTTTGTGTTAGAAATTTTACCTGTATTATATAGACAATTTTATTGCAGGATATATGGAGTATATACAATTTTAAGAAAACCCCAAATTCTTTGGTAATAAGGTCAAGGCTAAGGCATAGATTTTAGTTTGTCCACAAACAGGAACATAATAATTCTTGAGGGTTTTTAAGGATTGCTAATTTTGTTGTGTGTATAAGTGTTGGTTGTGCAAGTCTTGAGTATGGATTGATGATTACTTTGAGAGTATTGGCTTGGCTTGTTGAACCCATGATGAAGATCCTTTCTATATTTATTTCATGTACTAATGAATAGGTCTTTCCAAGATCATAAAAGATTATTAAAAGATATTTATCTTGGTAAGGATGCTCACACTCCGCTGTCAAATACAAAATAACCTAGAAAACCTCATCCTCCACCCCCTTCCCCCATCCTCTTATTATTATTAGGAAAAACTGCAATTTTAGTCACTAAATTGTTTATAACTAGCGTTTTAGTTTATGTTTCTGTTTATAATTTATATGTATTTTTGTTAAGTTACGTTTGACATGAATATTTTGATAATAACATATAAAGTATTTATCAATTTAAATTAAATATTGATCAATCTACTTAAAGTAAATAGTCATATAGCCTAGCTGGTTCTCAATAGCTTAAGAGGAAAGCTACATGATTTTGGTAGAACTGTTGTATCTTTACCAAAACTGTCTAATTGGGGCAAGGTGTTGCAAATAGCAATTGATTGTTTACAAAGGAGCAGAAAAATGATATATAGCTTTATTGTTGTTATTTTACAGCTAGCCGAGATAATGACAGACGAAGCAACATTCACTTTGTGTAGCTAGGACACTATTATCTACCATAATAAATGTTTATTCAACATCTACTTTACATAAATATATGTAGCCAGTGCAATGAGTTCAACTTAACAATTTGCAAAACCTTTTGATAATTCTAGTATGTGGCACATTGAAAATTTCCTTTTCTAATCTTAGTGGTCAAAAATATATAAGAAAATATTTTATATTGTCCATGCATCCGTCATATTTCTCAATCATACAATAAGAACCGAAGCATGTAAAAAAAAAAATGTTCATTGTACCCAAAATCGAAAGATAAATAATAAATAAATAAATAAAAACAACACCAACAATAATAATAAATTAGTTCGTTGTATAGCTAGCCTTATAATAAAAATTCGCCATTCAAATAAAAATTTGTTCGACCTTCAAATAAATCATACTTTTGCAACTTCCCAACCAAAATACCTCCCAAACAATTACTATATAAAATCTGATAATTATTATTGTAAACAATAGCTCAATAAATGTGACAATTATTATTATTATTATTATTATTATTATTATTATTATTATTATTATTATTATTATTATTATATATTATAAAATCTAATAATTATTATGGTAAATAATAGCTCAATAGCAAGTTTGCAATTGACTTTTATTTCCTTTATATGTTTTAAAAAAAAAAATTATCCGTGCATTGCACATTGAGTAATTAGTTACTCGAATTCAAACAATGAACATCAAAATAATATAATGATAATTTAAACACTCATTAATTATTTGACTTAATTAATAATCTATAGGGATCTGCCCCAATGCTTCCATCATCCTACATTGCAAAAGTCTCTAAACCAAGTTTGGTAAGTATATATGTTTATTAGTTACATACATTCACTGTGATACGAATTAATTAAGTCTAAGTTGTTGAATTAACAATGCTTTTTCCCTCAATACATACTGCAAACCATTGCACGCAACACCACTGTTTGTTGTGATGTCAGCCTTTGTTCGAATCCAGGTTAGCTCGATCCATTGTTATATAGATACAAATTATAAAGTACATACTTATCAATTGACTTTATTTTAATATTAATTAATATTGACATTGTAGTCCTGTTTTAGACCAGGACTATGTGGTCTAATGGTACCCGGGTTGGACTTTCATTTGGAAGGTTGTAAGTTCGAGCCTCAGTGGAGGCGTTATTAGCTCTTTGTGTTTCAGTAGGTTGAGAAAGTATATGAACAGATACTACAATGTAATAGAGCTAGTAGCATTCAAAAAAAAAAAAAAAGATTCATCAATATGATTTGTCATTTGAGCATCTAGCTTGCCTAATGTACAAAAATTGCAGCTTGGTTGAGAATGAGATGACGGCAATTCAAGGTTAGTAGACTTAATATAATTAATGATATAACATATTAAGTAGGGAAGAAAAATAATGTAGAAAACATTATTTAATTAGACTAACCAACTAACAAAAAAAAATAGTCTTTAATTGTTTATTTATTTGATGCAGAATTAAGATTAGAAATACTTGATGCATTACCAATCACAAGTAGTCCTTCTCTCAAAGACATTTGGCTAACTAGTTGCATCACTCATGATGTCACTACGTTTTTATGGGTTGTTCCAAAGATGAAGCGCATTGTAGTCAACAAGGTAATATTAATATGTCAATTGCTTTTCATTAATTAATATCCCAAATCATAATTTTAATCACCAAAATGACCTATTATAATATATATTTATATTTATTTTGAATTGTTACATTATATTTTGCAGACTTACGCCCAAGTGTCAGCAATTCAAGTAATTGACTTGTCTATTTGATACGCTAGCGTATCGTTGTACCTTTCGAGCAAGTACGGCTCCTTAGTTACGAGCTTCGAGTGCACGTAAAACTCCAAAGACAAGAATTAAGAAAAACAATGCTTGAATTCTTCTTACTGCAATAAAACAAAGGTGCGTACAATATATAGAAAACTTATTGAATGTAAACAAATTAATCTTTCCTTTCTAGCATGATTCTTTCCTTTCAGTGATACCATCCAATCTTCTCAATCCTTTAATTATAGACATAATCATTTGTCATCCATCCAGCCTTTTTCTTCTCTCGATTTGTCCTCCTCAAATTAATGCTCTTTCCTTGTATAGTGGATCTTTCCTTGTCTGGTTCAGAAGGTTCACGAGTTTGTGTCATGGTAGTTGGCGTAACACTCCCGACCCCATCGGAAACCACCTTGTCCTCAAGGTGTTGGTTGCCAAAATACTTGGCAATGACTGCGGCAGGTTCCCACGTTGCATCAGCAGGACCACCATCGCTCCATTGTGTTAATATCTGCTCTTCCTGCCTTCCATTACGCAACACAGTTCGAGTATCTACCAAAGCCACAGGTTTGGAAACTGGTTTACCATCCCAGAATTCTGCTGGGAGAGGAATGACTGTTGGTAGAGGTGCGGATGTCCGGACCGAGCGTAGCAACGACACATGAAACACTGGGTGTATCTTTGATGTTTCTGGCAGCTTTAAACGATACGCTACAGCCCCAATCTTTTCAATAATTGGAAATGGCCCATAAAAACGGCATGCTAACTTTTGAGATGATCGTTTAGTCACTGAAAACGGTATGGTTGCAGTTTTAACAGGACTTCATCACCTATTTGAAAAGATACGTCTCTACGCTTGGAGTTTTCCCGTTGTGTCATCCTGTGTTGCGCATTTAACAGGTTGGCCTGGAGTTCTTTTATCAGTCCATCCCTTTCCACAAGCATTTCGTCAATCGTGGCAATTTTACTGGCATTTTCTGTGTAGCGTGGGATTGTGGGTGGTGGACGGCCATATAGTGCTTGAAAAGGAGTCATTTTGAGTCCCTCATGGTAGGTAGTATTTATACAATATTCAGCCCAACAAAAGAAATCGTACCAGCGCATCGGGCGAGCATGTGTAAAAGCTCGGAGGTATTGTTCTAAGCCTCGATTAACCACCTCCGTTTGCCCATCAGTTTGGGGGTGATATGCCGTGCTTCGTTTGAGTGTAGTTCCGCTAAGACGAAAAAGCTCTCTCCAAAAGGAGCTCATAAAAATCACGTCGCGGTCGGAAATGATTGAGTCTGGGAAACCATGCAATTTTACCACCATGGTTGTGAACAACACTGCAACTTTTGGCGCATCAAATCCTGTTGGCAATGGACCAAAATGAGAGACTTTTGACAACCGATCAACCACCACTAGTATGACAGTGAATCCTCGAGATGACGGTAGATGGGTGATAAAATCCATTGTAACTTGCTGCCACACCATATCTGGGACTGGTAATGGTTGGAGAAGGCCTGCAGGCGGTTGAGTGGAATATTTTGTGTGCTGACAGGTAACACAAGAAGCCACAAACTGCCTAACTTCGTTACGCATATTAAGCCAAAAGAAAGTTGTTAACAGTTTTGCCAACGTCCGTTTAACCCCTGGATGACCTGCTATTGGTGCCGTGTGGAATTCATGCAAAATACTATTCTTGAGGTTCGAATGTTGGCTAATAAAGTAACGATTGTTGTGGAAAACTATACCGTCATGAACCGTGAAAGGAGGCAATAGTGTACCAGCACGTGCTTTAGTGTGTAGAGCTCGAAGATCCTCCAAAGATGCATTTTCAGCTCTAATATCATCAATCAGGGACGGTAATGGTTGGCAAAAAACAGAGAACATGGTAGCTGCCCCATCATCCTCCCCGGATTCCACTCGTGACAAGGCATCCGCTGCTTTATTTGTGGTTCCTGGCTTATATTCAATGGTGAAGCGGAACCCCAATAACTTCCGAATATAAAATTGTTGATCTGGTATGTGTACTAATTGTTGCCACAACTCCTTGAGACTACGGTGGTCGGTTCGTATGATGAAAGAACGACCTATCAAATATTGACGCCATTTATGCACTGCCTCCACAATGGCATAGAGCTCGCGATGATAAGTTGAAGCCGCTTGTAATCGGGATCCTAACTTTTTGCTAAAAAAAGCTAAGGGTTGATTATCTTGCATGAGGACTGCACCCACCCCTGTGATTGAGGCATCAGTTTCCAGTACAAATGGCTTTTCAAAATCTGGCAATCTCAAAACAGGGGCCGTGGACATAGCATGCTTAAAGGCCAAAAAAGCCTTGTGTGCTTCCTCTGTCCATGTGAAAGCATCTTTCTTCAACAAATCAGTGAGGGGTGCAGCAATGTGAGCATAATGACGTATAAAACGCCGGTAATATCCCGTCAACCCAAGAAACCCACGTAATTGTTTAACAGTCTTTGGAGTTGGCCAATTGTTCATGGCAGCTACCTTTTCCTCATCTGCATCCCTTCACTAATAATGTGTCCCAAATAGTCTACGGAGGTCATGCAAAAAGAGCATTTTGTGAGTTTCACATAAAAAAATTCAGCTCCCAGAGTCTCGAGTATGATATGGAGGTGCTGCACATGAAGCTCCATGGATGAGCTGTAAACCAAAATGTCATCGAAGAAAACGATGACAAATTTTCGTAAGTAGGGAGAGAACAGACGATTCATTGTGGCCTGAAATGTTGACGGGGCATTCGTCAACCCGAAGGGCATTACTAGAAACTCATAATGGCCTTCATGTGTCCGGAATGCTGTCTTGAAAATATCTTCATCGTGCATCCTAATTTGGTGATACCATGCTCGAAGATCAAGTTTAGTAAAATATTTAGCACCACCAAGCTCATCAAAAAGTTCATCAACGGTGGGTATCGGAAAATGATCCGGCACTGTAACTTTGTTTAGGGCCCGGTAGTCAACACAAAACCGTGTACTCCCATCCCTTTTTTTTGACCAACAACACTGGTGAAGAAAACGGGCTGAGACTTGGGCAGATAATCTCTTGTTCGAGCATGTCCCGAACCAACTTCTCTATTTCTGTCTTTTGATAGTGGGGGTAGCGATAAGGACGCACATTCACTGGTTTCGTATCAGGTAACAGATGGATTTGATGGTCGGTTTGCCGTCGAGGTGGGGGGCCCGACGGAGTCTGAAACACAGTTCTAAATTGTTGTAGCACATTCTGAATTTGAACAGGAACGTCATCAGGGAATTGAATGTCGTCGTGCACTGAGGAGCTGGTTGTGTGCAAAAATAACTCGTAACCCTCCATGATTTCATTTTCTGAGAATAACGCTTGCAGGTGATGATAAGATATTTGTGTGGGCAACAATGGTTGGTCACCTTGCAACAAAATATTCTGCCCCTGCCAAGAAAATTCCATGGTTAGTTCGGAGTAATCATGTGTTATCTTTCCAAGTTCCTGTAACCATTGAACACCGAGGACAACATCAGGTCCTTGAATGGGTAGAACAAAAAAATTGACAGCAAATTCATGGCCCTGCAGCTTCAACGGGGTTGATTTGCAGAGCATATTACATGCCAAAGAATCTCCATTGCCAATGTAGACCCGAAACGGTTTAACAATAGTGAGGGGAAGAGCTAGATTCTCAGCTACGGCGGGCTGAATGAAATTGTGGGTGCTTCCACCATCAATGAGGACTTGCACTTGACCATTTCCTATGAACCCCATGAGACGTAATGATCGTGGCGTGCCCGATCCGTATAGAGAGTTCAAACTGGAAACGTCTCCGGTCAAAAGCTGCTCATTAGATTCCATGGCCTCCTCAATGTCTTCCTTGTGTGCTTCAAACAAGAGGAAACGGTTGGGGCACTTATGATTGCGGGACCACTTCTGATCACAACTAAAACAGAGGCCCTTCTCAATTTTCTCTTGGCGCATAGCTGGGGTAATATGTTTTACTGGTAATGATAAGGGTGTATTTCTATTTATATTTGAAGGGTTTTGAATCTGGGCAGTTGGCTGGTGTGGTTGTGGGTTATGTGGAACTGGATATGGGGCTATTTGGGAGGAGTTTGGGTAGTGGCGTCTTTGTACTGGCAAGGCCGTAGTCCGTAGTTCTGTCTGGAAATCAGTATGTTGTGCCTCAACCTCATGTGCTAAAGCAAACGCAGCAGTTAGTGATGCTGGTTTGGCTCGCATAACCTCCCTACGGATCAGCGGTTTCAGCCCTGCGATGAACATAGAAATTAAGACCGGTGCTGGAACGTTAGTTACCTTGTTCAACAACTTTTCATATGCACTACGATATTCTCCAACCGTCGTAAGCTGTGTTAGTTTTGAAAGTTGGCCAACGAAATCTTCAAAATGAGACGGATCAAATCGCAACTTGACTTGAGTTGTAAAATCTAACCACGAAGTCAAGAGACGGTTGTTCTTCATCCAACGGAACCATTCCGAGGCCTCTCCTTCCATCAATAATGATGTAACCCGTAGTCGTTGTTCAGATGAAATATTATTGTACTCAAAATATTCTTGAGCCCGAAAAATCCATCCGTCGGGGTCAGTCCTTGAGAATTTTGGAGGATCAAACTTGAGGCAATTTGGCCTGTTGTTTGAGTCGGAAAAAGTGGTGTGATGACCGATGTGCGGTGGATCCGACATGTCTTGTTGTGTGGGCATGGATGGCATTGATATGCTCATATTGTCCATGGTCTGCTGAAGTTGATGCATGGACCGTTGCAATGCCTGTGTGCTATGATGTGTAAAAAGGGCTTGTTGATTCAGTTGTTGCTGCAAAGCAGAGATAGATGCTTCCCACGGCTGTTCCGAAGGATTCTGGTTACTACCTTCAATGTCAACTGGGGGGGTTTGAGTGGTGTTTGAAGTTGACATGGTGGGTATGTAAAAAAGAAAAAAAAAATGAGAGGTGAGGACAAAAATGAAAGCACCAATTGATACGCTAGCGTATCGTTGTACCTTTCGAGCAAGTACGGCTCCTTAGTTACGAGCTTCGAGTGCACGTAAAACTCCAAAGACAAGAATTAAGAAAAACAATGCTTGAATTCTTCTTACTGCAATAAAACAAAGGTACGTACAATATATAGAAAACTTATTGAATGTAAACAAATTAATCTTTCCTTTCTAGCATGATTCCTTCCTTTCAGTGATACCATCCAATCTTCTCAATCCTTTAATTATAGACATAATCATTTGTCATCCATCCAGCCTTTTTCTTCTCTCGATTTGTCCTCCTCAAATTAATGTTCTTTCCTTGTATAGTGGATCTTTCCTTGTCTGGTTCAGAAGGTTCACGAGTTTGTGTCATGGTAGTTGGCGTAACACTATTGAAGCAAAAAATTGTACTGAATTTCAAATTTTTATAGACCTACATAATAGAGGTTGAGCTAAATATTTTATTGATGTACGGGTATAAGGATGTATTTTTGAACAAGTTTTTTTTCAAATAATTTACAATTCTACTGTGCTTTGTAGTTTTCTCAATTACCTTTGTTTTTAATCCAAAGAAATAATTATTATATATTTTATCATGATAGTAGTTACGGAGTATAATCTGTTTTGTCAATAGCATTTTCCCCGAAAATATGTCGTTATTCTTGTTGAACAAAAAGTTTGAGAATGAAATGACAAAACACACTATACTCCGTAACTACTATCATGATAAAATATAGAGAAAAAGTACAAATATGCCATTAAACTATGTGGGTATAGCAATTAAGCCACCGAACTCGATCGAATAAGCTCCAAATTTATTTATGAACTCGAAAAGAAAAAGCAATTATCATTTTTAGCAGGTTAACAATATGATTGTGCTGATTGGAATTCCATGCATTTGACCCTCTTCCTCAATTGACCAAGAATCAAAATGAAATAAGAAACCCCTATTTCTTCTCTTTTCCGTGCGCAAGTTTGTCTCCGTCCCTCCCTTCATAGCTACTATCCAGTCAAAATTAGGGCATTGCATAGCTACAATCAGCAATAAAAAATATTCAAAATTTTAAATAATAATGAGAATGAAGCTAATCAAATAATTATTCAGTCCCATTGTTCCGCATTCGTAGGGAATTTTTCGCATTCGTATGCATACAAAGATCGAAACCAATGGGCAAATATATATGAACTGAAATTCAATAATTAAAAGAACAAAAAAAAAAAAAAAAAGGAAAGATAGAAACTTCTTATGAATTTTGCTTATGTAAATACAGATGGAAGGCGATAGGGTAGAACTTGCGCAAGGAGAAGAAAAGAAATAGGGTTTTTCTATTTTATTTGGAATCTTGGTCAATTCACGAAGATGGTCAAATGCGGCAAATTATGCCCTGGACCTGTGTCCACACTGAATTGTGGACACGGGCCCAAAACGACATCGTTTTTTAAAAAAAACGCGTCATTTAGTTTAAAAAAAAAAATCCGCGCGTTTTGCTGTTTACGGCGTTATTTTTTTTTTTTTTTTTGATTATGAATGTACAATTATGCCGTTATGAATGTACAGTTATGCCGTTATGAATGTACATTTATACAATTATGAAATTATGAACACAGAGCTCTAACATTATGAACTTACAATTATGAACATATATAGTGATAAAATTATGACCATGGAGCTTTAAAATTGTGAATATAGAGCTTCGAAGACTATGAATGTACAGTTATGGAGTTATGAATGTATAGTTATAGAGTTATGAATCTACAGTTATGGAGTTATGAATCTACAGTTATGAGATTATGAATCTACAGTTATGGAATTATGAATGTACAGTTATTGATCGAATTATGAACAAAGAGCTCTAACATTATGAACTTACAATTATGAACATATAGTGATAAAATTATGAACATAGAGCTCTAAAATTGTGAACATAGAGCTTCGAAAATTATGAATGTACAATTATGAAGTTATGAATGTACAGTTATGGAGTTATGAATGTACAGTTATTAACATATAGTAATAAAATTATGAACATATACTCCTATAACGAAGCGGTCTGAAATTATTAAAACAAAAAAAAAAAAAAAAAAAAGAAGAGATGACAGTGCCGTTAGGCACTGTTACCCGTGTCCAGCACGGGTCCAACGCATAACGATTGGTCAAATGCTTGGTAGGATAATAATAATAATAATAATAATAATAATAATAATAAAATATACATATGTCATTCCACTTAATTAATTGTTAAGGCTGAGCTGGAAGAGGATTGTATTGACCCAACAACTAAGCTGGGTTGTCAATTAAGGGCAAACCAAGAATGGATAGGAGGAAAGTGACAAATTATTGTATGGACCATGGTCCACACAGTGTTACATGAACCATAATAAAAAGTACATTTTTAATATACTAAATATACATTATTTTTGTACTGAATATACATTATATAATATAATGTACACTCAGTACAAAAATAATGTACATCCCTTGAATACAATGTACATTATTTTTGTTCTGAGTGTACATTATTTTTGTACTGAATGTACATTGTTTTATAGTATATAAAATATGGTCCACACAACTTGTATGAACCAGGGTCCACACAATAATGATTGGAGGAAAGATATGTAGATGGGCATGGAGAAGGCATGGCCCAGGCTACCCTCATGAAAAAGATAAGGAGGGGGGTTGCCTTGTGGAGTCTGCAGGAGCACAGAGCTGATGTTCAGTATGAAGAAGGGGGTTACTTATGGGTTCTATGGGCCATTCTAAAGCTTATCAAAGTGGAGGAATGGACTGTACTGGGACAGATTCTTAATTGGAAAATGATGTCTCAGATTTGAATTCAAAGAAGGAGCATGCTTCTTGTGTCTCGATGTAAGCCTGGGCTTTAAAGTTGGATTTGTTGTGTGCTCAAATGATGAGAAGTTGGGATTACGTAATGATGAGGAAGAGTTGGGCACCTGTATATGGCCGAATGGCTCTTTGATTTAATAAGGAGGTTCTTTGATTATTGAATTAGCCCAGCGTTATTTGGGGCCTACCATACTTGATGAACCCATGGAGTTTTATAAAAGCCTGACTGGGAGGGGCTTTTGGGCTTTATGGACCATGATATGCGATAGGCAGACGTTATGCCATGGAACCGTGTTCACCATTCTTGGTGAACACGGTTCTAACGGTGTTAGTACACCGTTATCTTCTTTTTTTTTTTTTTTTTTTTTAATTAATTGCGTGACTTTTCTTCTTTATTTTCACATTTTGCGGTTTTACTTTAATTTGAGGTGAACAAAGATTTTGGACATTTATAAATTATGAATTTATGCCTGCACATTCACTTTGGAACCATGCCTACACATTCCCGTCCGAAATTACGGACATTCATAAATTATGAATCCATGGCTACACATTCACTTTGGAACCATGCCTACACATTCACTTTGGAACCATGAGATTATGAATTTACTGTTATAAGATTATGAATTTTCTGTTATGAGATTATGAATTTTCAGTTATGAGATTATGAATTTTCTGTTATGCGATTATGAATTTTCTGTTATGAGATTATGAATTTTCATTACATTCATAATTTCGGACATTCATAAATTATGAATTCATGCCTGCACATTCACTTTGGAACCATGCCTATATATTCCCGTCCGAAATCACGGACATTCATAAATTATGAATCCATGCCTACACATTCACTTTGGAATCATGCCTACACATTCACTTTGGAACCATGAGATTATGAATTTTCTGTTATGCGATTATGAATTTTCTGTTATGAGATTATAAATTTTCATTACATTCATAATTTCGGAGTTTCGGACATTCATAAATTATGAATTCATGCATGCACATTCATTTTGGAACCATGCCTACATATTCCCGTCCGGAATCACGGACATTCATAAATTATGAATCCATGCCTGCACATTCACTTTGCAACCATGCCTACACATTCACTTTGGAACCATGAGATTATGAATTTTCTGTTATAAGAGTATGAATTTTCTGTTATGAGATTATGAATTTTCAGTTGTGAGATTATGAATTTTCTGTTATGCGATTATGAATTTTCTGTTATGAGATTATGAATTTTATGAAAATTCATAATCTCATAACAGAAAATTCATAATTTGATCAGTAACGCGCCGTTAACTCCACATCCGCGATTTTTTTTTTTTTTTGCCTAAAAACGACGTCGTTTTGACTTGTGTTCACCATTCTCGGTGAACACGATTCCACGGCATAATTTGCGTGCGATAGGCTTTTGGGCTTTTGACAGTGCTAGAGATTATTGAGAGGCAGATGTTTGGAGGGCTTCTGGGCCGGTGATTAATGAAGGGTTCTTGGGATAGGGCCAGTGGGCCTTGGTAAGCTAGAAAGCCGGTTGGCTTGTTGCTGCTTGAAGATAGCCGTAGGGCTTATTGGGCCTGAATAGGCTTTGCTACAATTCAGGCCAATATGGGCCTTTTGGATGATAGGCCTTATATGGCCTTGGTTCGAGATTTTGGAGGCCATCTTGGCTGGGCAAATTATTGCATGGATTATGGTTGTGTGGACCATGGTCCAAAATGATATAGTTTTGCCTTAATATAACAAAAATTCTCTCATTGCTGGTTAACGGCGCTAAATCAGTCGTTTCTTCTTTCTTTGTTTCTTCTTTTCTTCCGCGTTTCTTCTTTCCTTTTGCTCTCACCAGTAGCTATTTCTCTCTGCGATTTCATTCGGACTACGCAATTTGTTTCTTCATTCAATTTTCGGATTGTGTTTTCGGAATACTCATCTTGGATCATGGATAGTATTGATGATACGGAAAACTGAGTAGATGCGATTGAGTTGGGGGATGATATTATTACAGGTTTTGACACTATTTTTATGCAATTTATGATTCGTTTTTTATTTTTCTTTTTATGCAATTTATGATTGTGTATATATTTTTTTTTATGTATCGTAGGTGATTTGAATGCTGTGGTTAATGTTGATTCTACTTATCCAATTGGTGTTGATTTTAGGCATATAAATCCAGGTTTGTGATTCATGTATTGCAGTGAATGTGTGTGATTAGGGTTTGTTTAGTTGTTTGCATACTGTACATTATATGTGTTCATATTGTACATTATTTTAATGCATAATGTACATTATTTTCATACATAATTTTCATTATATTTCAGTTGATGTCACTTTTGGGGATGCAGTTGATGAGAGCTTACCTAATGTAGTCAATGCAAGTTCTTCAAATGCTATTGATGAGAGTTCATCTATTCCAGGTTTTGTTATTAATTAGTATTATTAGTATTATTGTAATTATTTTAATGACTGGTAGTTTTGTACGAAAACGATCATGTTGTAATGATTTGTAGTTTATTTGTTATTTTTCTTTGTGTTTATCTTATGTTATAATGAATTATTTTTGCCCCTAGGTATGCATCTCAAAATAGTTCAAATGATAATTGGTTGACATAATTTGCTGCAAATGTACATTATATTTGTCCTTAGTGTACATTATGTTTGCCCCTAGTGTACATTATTTTATATTGTTGTTGTTTGTGTGCATCAGAATGAAAGTTCCTTTCAATCTGAAAATATACATTATTTTTATCCTTAATGTACATTATTTTCCAATCTAGTGTACATTATTTTACTGCGTTGGTATTTAAGTGCATCAGATGTCATTTTCATTCAATTTGAAAATGTAGTTTATTTTTGTCCTTAGTGTACATTATTTTTGTAATTTTCAGTTAATCAGGAGCTATTGGGGCTTTCAGTTCATTCAATTGAAGAAGCGTTTTCTCTATATAATGATTATGCATTTAGGATGGGATTTAGTGTTAGAAAGGGGAAGCAATATTACTTTGCTGGTAGTCAGAATGTGAAGATTAAAAAGTTTCATTGTTCAAAGTTTGGTTTCAAATGCAAATCGGATAATTCTGTTAGGTCTTACACAAGGGTAGACACACGTACGAGATGTCTTGCTTTTTGCCAATTTGATGTGGACCCTAATGGGAATTGGATTGTGACAAAACATGTGAAGGAACACAATCATGAGCTGTGTCCATCTTCTAAAAGCTATATGCTAAGGTCACACCGAACCATTGGTATTGACCAATTATCCTATCTAAAAGACTTGAAAAGAAGTGGGGTTGCAGTGGCGGATGGCATCCGATTTTTGAAAAGACAATCTGGAGGGTCACCCTTTGTTGGATTTACACAAAGAGATGCATATAATAACTTGCTTACAGATTCAATAAAAAGTTTCGATGGCACTGATTCAAATTCATTAATCGACATATTTAGGCAGAGACAAATCAATGAACCTGACTTTTTCTATGATTTTGAAGTGGATGGTGATGCAAGATTGTGTAATTTTTTTTGGAGGGATGCAAGAATGAAAGAAGATTACGCGTTGTTTGGTGATTTGGTAGTACATGACACAACTTATCGTACTAATAAGTACGATATGATTTGTGGTCCCTTTGTTGGCATGAATCATCATTGTATGAATATCATGTTTGGGTGTGGGTTTTTGTTGAATGAAAGGATTGAATCATTTGTTTGGCTTTTTAAGACATTTTTGCGAGCCATGGGTGGTAAGTTCCCACAAACGATCATGACGGATCAATGTGCTGCTATGTCTGCTGCAATTTCTCAAGTTTTTTCAAACACAAGGCATAGGTTGTGTATTTGGCATATTGGGGAAAATTCAAAAAAAAAAACACATCAAAGGATTACGAAATCAAAACGGTTTTGTAGAGTTATTCAACTTTCTGTTGAAATACACTGATACGGAAGCTGAGTTTGAGTTTTATTGGACTAGGTATGTTTTATATTACATTTAACATTCTTCTCTACGTGTTTATAAAATCAAGTTACACAATTTTATGTTTTGTTAAGTATGGATTACATAGTAGTCATAAAATAATCATTTTTAGATATGTTTTAGAATTCCATGTTTGATGTGTTTGGAGTAATGCACTTTATTCTTTAATATTATGATCTTATGTTTAAAATTGGTTGTTGAGTTGAACACTGAGTTTGAATACAACCATCATTCAATTCCTTGGCATAAGTTTCTGTTAATGTACATTATATTTGTCCTTAGTGTACATTATTTTTACTCATAGTGTACATTTTGTTACAGTTTTGGGTTTTGACTTCATTAGAATGAGAATTTTATTCAATCTGCAAATGTACATTTTATTTGTCCCTAGTGTACTTTATATTTGCCCCTAGTATACATTATTTTACACTGTTGGTTTTTAACTTCATCAGATTGAAAATTTCAGGATGGTGACTGAATACAAGTGTCATGGAAATAGTTGGTTAGAAAAACTATATGATATTAGGGAGAAATGGTGTCCTGCATTTAACAAAGATTACTTTTCTGGAGGTATTCTATCTTCTCAAAGGAGTGAGACTACAAATCACTCAGTTTCAAGAAGGTTATCCAAGACAGCTGGCTTGTGTGATTTCTACAATTCTTTTGCTAATGTAGTTCATGAATGGAGGAGTAAAGAGAGTGGGGAGGATTTGCGTTGTTCTCAAGGGGTGCCTACAATGGCTATGGATCATGTGAAACTTCTTTCACATGCTAGAGGTGTATACACTATTGAAGTTTATTATTTGTTTGAGGAACAATTTTTGAAAGGTGGTGCATGTCATCAAGAGATAGTGGTCAGCTGTGGTGATGAGTTGAAATATCATGTATGGCGTCCGGATATTGACATTATTCGGCATGAGGTTTGTTTTAACCCCAAGGATATGAAGATTTGTTGTAGTTGTAAGTTTTTTTTCTGAGATGGGGATCTTATGCTCACATTGTCTACGTATTCTCAACATTAACTGTGTTGGAACAATACCTGACCAATATATATGTCAAAGGTGGACAAAAAGAGTTGTTGAAGATAGGATCATGGACATTTCATCTGGTCCAAATATGTCTACTGTTGCATCTTCCATTTGGGTTATACAAATGGGTAGGAAGTTCCAAAGATTAGTCATTTCAAGTCAAGATAACTACGAAGCTCGTGAAGTTTGTGAGACAGGTTTTGATGATTTTAGAAGAAGGGGATTGAAGCTAAAGTTGGTCCCATTACTGTAGATGACTTTGAAACACCTTTACCAAGTGGTGTAATACAGAATCCTGTACGTAGAGGTGTGAAAGGAGAGCGTAACCGAAGGTTGGTTAGTACAATGCAAAAGAAGCATAATCAAGCTAGAGCTCGAAGGAATTATAGCAAGGCGGTTGAAGAAAACACGAAAGCTGCAGCCCAATCATCGGTTCAACAGGTTGTTTCAGAGATTGTTGGGAGTGGATATCTTGTTCATTCAAGTGGTAGTAGTAGTTCAAAGTTAGTTTGTGCTAGGTCTGGATCACAGAATGTTTCAAATGATAATTGATTGAAGTTGTAATAGAATTTTACAGGATATAGACTTTGATTTAGAATTATGATCTTTATGTTTAAAATTGGTTGTTGAGTTGATTATTGATTTTGAATTTAATCAGTTGGTGCAATTCAGTGGTAACTTAATGGCTAGTTTGAATTTAACTAGTTGACTTCATCATAATGAAATTTTCATTCAATCTGCAAATGTACATTATTTTAGTCCCTAGTGTACATTATTTTTTCCCCTAGTGTACATTATTTTACACTTTCAGTTTTCGACTTCATCAGAATGAAAATTTCATTCAATCTGCAAATGTACTTTTTTTTTTTTCACTGGTATACATTATTTTTGCCCCTAGTGTACATTATTTTACACTTTCAGTTTTTGACTTCATCAGAATGAAAATTGCATTCAATATTCAAATGTACATTATTTTAGTCCCTAGTGTACATTATTTTACACTTTCAGTTTTTGACTTCATCAGAATGAAAATCTCATTCAATCTGCAAATGTACATTTTTTTTTCAGTAGTGTACATTATTTTTGCCCCTAGTGTATATTATCTTACACTTTCAGTTTTTGACTTCATCAGAATGAAAATTTCATTTAATCTGTAAATGTACATTTTTTTTGTCACTAGTGTACATGATTTTTGCCCATAGTGTACATTATTTTACACTTTCAGTTTTTGACTTCATCAGAATTAAAATTTAATTCAATCTGTAAATGTACATTTTCTTTGTCACTAGTGTACATTATTTTTGCCCATAGTGTACATAATTTTACACTTTCAGTTTTTGATTCCATCAGAATGAAAATTTCATTCAATCTGCAAATGTACATTTTTTTATATACATAAAAGCTAAGTAATGCATTAGGTTTTTGTAACCTATTAAAAACTTTGCATAATACTAGGAAATCAAATGCTATTAAAATTTTGATACTCAAAATATGGGTAATCACAAAAATATCTTTCCTAATTAGTTTTTGAAGCATAGTAACATATTAAAATTTACATGAGTTTTGTGACTGCATAATGCACTTGTCAACCAAAAAAATTTACATGAGTTTTGTGACTCCATAATGCACTTGTCAACCAAAAATTAACTTTCCCCTAACTATATCAACCTACTTCAAATATGATGAACATATAAAGTCATTTTGCAACATATATTTTGCCTGCTTTCTTCAGCAATTCCTCTTTTTTCTCATTGATTTCCATCACTAATATGCATGCTGCATACTTTGCTCTCAATGATTTTAGGATATTGGCCTGCACATGTATTCACAAATAATTGGGAGTTAATATATATATATATATATATATATATATATATATATATATATATATATATATATATATATATATATATATATATATATATATATATATATATATATATATATATATATGCCAATTCTTTATAAGGAAAATATGATAAAAACAATGATACCTACATCTTGTTTTGTTCTGGTAAAACCTGTAGTCTAGTTTGGACCAACACCTTTGAAGGTTTCAAGGTGCCTCATACAATAGACTCCACAATCTATCACATTGTCAGAATTTCTCCAATGCATTTTCACAATCTCATGCTGGAATGCATTTTCCTTTGCCATTTTGCTAAGCAATGTTGCGATTTTTCTTTCTTTTAAGTAGCCTTTGAAGGCATTTATCTGCACAGTAGTTAGTTCTCATAAATTATAATCATTAAAGAACTTATATATATATATATATATATATATATATATATATATATATATATATATATATATATATATATATATATATATATATATATATATATATATATATATATAGCTTCAGCCCTAAAGGAAGGGCCAACACCTAGCACTGTACTAAGTAGGGATCATGTGCAAATTGAGACCAAATAAAGGATTCATTGAAGCATGAAAGAACTGCAACTTACTAGCAATTTATCACAATTTTCATATTTTTTTTCAAAGGTGTTAGTTTTTCTAAGGGTCCTGTTATCTATCACTTGAAGAAGTAGCTTCTTAAAATTGAGACATAAAATGAAGTAGTGGTCATGACGAAGAACAGCAAAGAACACCTAATTTAGAATAGAGTTAACAAAACATTTAGAAAAGTAGAGAATAACCAATCACCAAAACGCCAAAATATTCAAATAAACTCATACCAAATCTGCGTCAGATATGTCCAAGTTGGAAACCATTCTAAGCTCGTGGTCTATTGCATCTTCAAATTGCTTTTGTTTGGTCATATCTGGCACCCCAAGTCTATAAGGAGCAGCTGAATCAACTTACATCTAGGAGAAAACAATATAAACAAAGATTAAAGAATGTATATTATATAGAAAAATAATTTCATGTAGGAGAAAACATAATGTACACTACTACTTACGAAGAAATTTGTGAAGTAGACGCATTTCGGTTCACTCATGCCACGGGTGAGATTTGTAATGTTCATCCTTATGCACCATACATCAACTATGCTCTTCTCCACCTTACCATCCCGCAAAGTTAGGAATTGGTCCCGTGCAATATAATTCCCGTCATATTTAAAGAGAAGTTCTCTGCAACAAATATACCCGTTAATACATATTAAAGATGAAAATTAGTATGTAATAGTTTCAAAGTTAGTTAATAGCATACTCTTTTCTGTGCTCCTCACAAGGCTCAATGAAAGCATAGTCAGATAAAAGCTTTTCTTTCTGAGTCACATCTAAAAGCTCTTTATTATACTTTGTCCAATACGGAGACCTATATTTTAATGAAAGATTTTTAAACTTTCTATGCTCTCTTTTTCTGATTCGGAAATCTTCAAGATCTGACTCGGATTCTTCAATGATACTGTAAAAAATATATTAATGACACACAAATATATGTATATATTCATGTGTATACAGTGAAACAATAGCAAATTTAAATAATGTACATTATAGGCAAAAATAATGTACTGAAGGGATAAAAATAATGTACAATTTCAGTATAACTTACTTATCCAGCAATGTTTTCTCTTCAGCAGGTGGGGTAGGTGTTAGAAGATCAAATCTTGGTAGGGAGAATGCGCAAGAACTTGATGTTTCTTTGAATGCATCCTCAAGTGCTGCTATTGCAGCCATGAAGTTCTCATCTTCAAATATTGGATCGTCATCCAACAGCCTTGGATCCTTCTCAGTCGGTTGTGAAGCTGACATTGTGGTTAGTAGATTAGATATCTTGGTAAATGTCATCTTCACAACTTCCTTGCTTGTTTGCTTGCTACCCACATCAGCCATCACCCCTCCAAATTCGACTACTGCAGCAGCAAATTTCATCATGCCCTTGGAGATCTTCTTAACATCACTTATTTCACAGTCTTTATCATGAACACCTCCACTTGTTTCTACGTTGTCAGTGTCTATAATAACCTCTTTAGCATCATGAACCCTCTTTGTAAGGCTGTCTAGGACCTTTCCTCTGCCAAATCCTTTTGATTGTTTTTCACTCATAATCCTCTTTTGAACCATTTCGAATGTCTAATTAGAAATGGCTGGGTAGTTCCTCTTAAATTGTTGCCCCTTGAACTGCAACCTATCAAGATATGAATACTAAAAAAAAATGTTAGGAAGAAAGCAAAAAATAGATTAAGATATTAAATAATATTTAGAATTAGTTGATATCGAATTAGATGTATTACCACTAAGAAAACAAGTGGCCCAGTGAAAATTGTACTTGTTTTTGCTTTCTTCCATCTATCAACTGTGTCAACCAAACACTTCATGATGTAGGCACACCAGTTTAAGTCTTTGATTTTCTTAACATCCAAGAGTGAGAAAAGGATTCTGAAATTTGTAACTCTGTTTGTATGGCCGTGGATGAGAGTAGAAACCACAAAGACAACAAAATCTATCTTGAACATGTCTCCATGTTCTTTCATTTCGGCGATTCCCGTTGAAAGATCCTTAATCAAAGGACCGCATGTCTCGATCTTCCATATTCTCCTCCACTGCTCCAATACACTGTTGTATTCCTTGGTTGAATTTGAATTGTTTCCTTCAAAAATTTCTATATCTCCTTTTGGGAGACCTAATGTGTTGTGAACATCATCTTGAGTCAGTTGCATCTTCTCATCTTGCAACATCAATGTACAGCTATATATATCAAAATTCTTCACCAGATATGCACATAATTCTGTATCCCAGCAAGACAATTTCAACTGTAGTAGTGATCCAAATCCAATATTTTCTACCGCTTTTCTTTGCTCATCTGTTAGTTTCTCCACCAACCGCAGGAATTCGATAGGTGACATTCTAGTTTTAAGCTTGTTTTTATTGATATGCTGCTGTTGCTCTACATTCTCAGATTGACTCATTTGTTTTCGTTTTCCTTTGGTTTTTCCTTGTGATGTTCCTTCATTATCTACTGCTCTAGCTCTTTTCCTTTGATATTTTCTTTTCATTTCAGCAGTATCTTTGTTTGAAGTCATCTTTTGCTATGGCTAACAAGATAAAATACACTGCATAAATGAAGTAGGCTTAAAACTTTGACAGTGGCATTAAAATGTTTCTGCTAAGAACATTGTAAAAAGTTATTAAACTACATACTTTCTTTATGCACTATTTGAAATAATGTTATTAAACTCTGGTTTACTGCACATATTCATATATAGCCTAAATCTCTTCATATTCCTAGCATCCCTTCCTTGACATATTATATTACAATATTACTATGAAAATGGCTATTACTACATATTTTTTGTTTTTTTTTTGCTGGTTCTTTAAGTGTCTTGGCCTACTAATAAATATTCAGATAGCAACTCGTACATAGAACTAAATATGGAATTCTATAGCACTTATTGTCCTCCATCACACATGACACTGTGACACATTCAAGCCCAAAAAACATTGACAATAAGATGGGAAATTAAATTGTTGAGACAAGGAGCAGCAATAGGACTAGAAGGACCGAAAGTGTACAAGGAAAAACAGGAAATATACATTTACAAATAATCAATCACCCAAAACTTTCAGTTTGTTTCAGCCTACATTTAAAGACAAAAGATTGAAGTCTTTCAAGATTACCTACAACAGATATCAGGCAAGTCAAGTTGCTCTATCGAATGAAATTTGTCCCTTTTACCAGAATATAATGATCATTAAATAAGAATGACCAAACTTCAGTTGTGAAATATTGGCATTATATCCCTGGGCAATTTTTGTCTATAGTTATGTGCATATTTGGGTTTACTACTATTATGATTCATGGACAAATCTCCTTGTCATTGACTCCTTGGAAAAGCTTTTCTTAAGGGTTAACTTTGAGTGCAAACATGAATAACAACAATAAATCATATCAAATAATGTACATTCATGTTGTTTTAAGCTCTAATAGGAGTGTGTGTGTGTTTAATAAGAATCATAGCAAACACATGAATGAAGGTTTTATCTCGTATAAACCCTAGGTAGAAATCACTAGTAATGTATAAACCCTAGGTAGAAAATAATGTATATTCAAGTGTTTGAAGATCTAATAAGAAACAATACCTTATGAATCTGTAGGTATGAAGCTTTCCTTCGTTTCAGTGATGGAGAAGACGAAGCGCATTGGAGTGGCGAAGCTCTGAGCATAGGTCTGTCATCGTCGAAGCTCTGTGTATTTTGAAAAAAAGTAGTGTGCTGTCATCGTCGAAGCTCTGTGTATAATGAAGCTTTCCCTCGTTAACGGCGTCGTCTCTTCTTTAAGAAGAGACGGCGTCGTTTAGGACCGCGGTCCACACATGTTGTGTGGACCACGGTCCATGCAATAAGCATTGTCTTGGCTGGTTAGATTGAGGGCCGTATGGCCATTTTGTAGGAGGCCAAAATGGCCCTTGTTGAGTTAGGCTCTTGGGCCTTTTAATTTTGTTTGTGTTGGGGTGGTCACTTTTGGGCCACCCTTGTACATATTATATACTTTGTGAGCCATGGCTCACTTTTAGGATAGTTATGCTGTGCATCTGTATGCACCATGCATGGTGCATACGGATGCCAAAATGACGTCGTTTTATTAAAAAATGCGCGTCTCCCATTTTAAAAAAAATCAGGTTCGATTCCCAGCAACAACATTATATTGTTCATTCATTCTGAAATTTTAGTTCATTGATTATGTAATTATAGTTCATCGATTATGGAATTGTAGTTCATCGATCTGAAATTTTAGTTTATAGATTATGAAATTTTAGTTCATTCATTCTGGAATTTTTAGTTCATAGATTAGATTATGGAATTATAGTTCATCGATTATGGAATTTTAGTTCATATGTTGTTGCTGGGAATCGAACCTGATTTTTTTTTAAGGGGTGACGCGCATTTTATTAAAACGACGTCGTTTTTGCATCCGTATGCACCATGCATGGTGCATACGGATGCACAGCATAATTTGCCTCACTTTTGGGGCCATGGCGTCTTTGTTAAGGCGTTAGCCTCTTTTGAGTATGGAATAAATCCACAGTTTAAAAAAAAAAAAAATTCCCCTAACTAGATTTAACTACAGCTTCTTTTTCTTCTTGTACGGGATCCCTTGTGCTTTGGTCTGGCATTCCTTAACCTCCCGGAGATAAACCCGAATCACGCCATTCCCGAATGGATTATTCTCTTGCGAGCCGCCATTTTCCTCATAGGCGGCCCGAGCTGGCCTATCAAGGCATTGAGGCTACCCAGTGCTTGCCCGAGAACAATCCATTCGGGAACGACGATTCGGGCTCGCCTTGATTAGGTCCCTTCAAGCCCTTCCTCTAGTGATTCCAACTCAAAATTGAGCTTTCAATTCGCGTTGATTACGTTCCTACCCTTTGTACGCACCGCTCGAAAAAAAAAAAAAAACATTTTATTTTTTTAGGTTTGATGGCATGAAGTGACTCTCTCATATGGGAGGTCATGGGTTCGAACCAAATATTACATTGTAACAAGTCAGTAGTATTCGAAAAAAAATTAATATTTAAAGAAATTATAATAAAACATTAAGAGATCGACCCTTTTTTTTTTGGTAAAGTAAGATGCTTACCTGGTGGAAAACATGGTATATGGATAGTGACTACGGGCTTACTCATAATAAAGAAAAATAACTTTAATTTGTAATTGTCGATCAAGCACTTAATTAATACTATGTCGCAGGATGCTGGAGTTGACCTACCAAGCCGTCGCCAAACAATCCCATCCCAGCACCACTGAATAGCATGCTTTCAATATAGTTCAAACTGTTTCTGACATACTCTGATACTCATTTTTAAAATCAAACACTTACCACTACGTAAAAAAATTATAACTAGTAGTAAATGCACGACTTTATTTCTTTATACTATGCATAGCAATTAGCGCTACTTTTCTATGTCAAGGTGTTGTACTTGGTCATCCAAGCCCCACGCAACAATTGTATTAATAGTCCGCTTACAAATTGTCTTAAAATAAATTACTTATTTTTTAATAAACGAAAAAGATGCAATAATGGTTAAAATTTATTTTTAAAATGATAAGCAATGACAGCAGAGTTTTAATTGTACTCCGTATTATTTTTATTAGCATGTTTGTAATTACAATATATTACAAATTTCATAAAATGTTTAGAATTGTAAATTAATTCATCCCAACAAATAATTGGGAGCCGGTCATGATATACTTGGTAAAGACATCCTTTTGTTAAGAAAAAAAAAAAATTTAATTTGGCCCTCCCTATTGGATGACTGATTTAGCTATAGAGAATGCTTTTTGGCCTATACAAACATGGGGTGGATATTACACCGCCGGCCGGAAATCATGAAACTGCTGGTTGGAAAATTCCTAGCCTGGACGGTCGAAGCTGAATTGTGATGTTGCACTTGATATTAATCAAAACACCATGGGTCTTGGTTGGGTTTTGCGGGATGATTGTGGTAGTTTCTTGGCGGCAAAGGGGATGTGCATGGAAGGTCAGTACACGGTAAAGGAGGCTGAGGTTGTGTGTGTATGGGAAGCTCTGAGCTGGCTAAAGGATATTGGCATGGGGGAGGTTGACGTTGAGATGGATTCTCTACTAGTTTATCACTCCTAGGTAGAAGTGAGAGAAGAAAGAGAGAGAAGAAGAGAACTCCTTGCACGAGAACCTGATTTTTGGTCTCAACTGTGGGTTCCACCAGATTTTCCTTGTTTCTCCGCCTAGCCGCGTGCAAGACAAACACAAAATTGGGAGTAGAAAATAAGAATACACATAGCATTTTTCATTAATATCTCCTTCCATATTTAAATATTATCATTAATTGAATATCTAAATGACCATAGATAAAATATTCTCGAGAAGTTTGAATAATACAATATCACATGTGTACTAAAAAAAATACAATATCACCTGTTACATTAACTTGGAAATTCAATTTGAATTCGTTCCAATGAATCTTGTGTGAAACATGTATGTTTTGTACTTTATTTAGATGTTAGCATATTGTAAGTGTAAATATGTTGCACATTTAAATCTCTTAATATTGTAGATTAGTTGTCAAAGTAGTTCTGGATTAGTTGTTGGATTAGTCATAACGTCTGGAGTAGTTGACTGGATCAGTGCAAGAAAGTAATCCAGGAGATATGAAGCTTATTCAAATTATTTATTCAAGACCCTATCAAAGGGGAGATCTAAATCTACTGGAGCAGCCGAAATCAAGGATAGGAAGAGTGCTTGTTTTGATGATCAAAGGATCCTTTACTACCTATATAAAATGCTACTTTGATTAGCATTCATTTACGCACTCTTTCATATTGATTTACTCTGAAAGTCTTGGTTCATCTATACCAAACATATACTGCACTGTTGAGTGTGAAGAACGGCTTGCAATCAGATCATGAAGCAATGAAGAACGCCTGCACTTCGGATCCACTGGAGTAGGTTCTGGAGTAGTTATAGGTTATACTTTAGTGTGTAATTAACTCTCCTCTTGTACTCCGTTTTTGTAATAGTAGATTTGGGTTGATGTGAGTGGCCCCGCAGACGTAGGAGTGAGGCTCCGAACTGCGTGAACATATCCTGTGCATGCTTTCTTTTACTGCTATTTATTTTATGTTCGTTATTATATCTGAAGTATGTTTGCATCTACTCCAGCTTTATAATTGAAATAAAATTAAAGTACTTAAAGATAAATCTTGCATTCAAGACTCACGTGCTTTTTCACATATTATTTTGACAAAGGCCGAGATGTTGGAGTTAATAATTGGCTGATTTGGTTATGAGTATGTGATTTTTAAATTCTCAAAAAAATATTTTCTGTTATGATATATCAAACTGAACTAGTTTGGTTGCAAATCCCATAATATATGTGTTCAATGCATCTAATTAATGCTCCGTATGTGTTTATGTCCTTGTCACTAATTTGCTAAAACAATTGCAATATCAATATATAATTGTTTTATGAGATTAATTAGATCAGTTCTCTTTTCATTTACGAATTTTACATACGTACACACAGGCACAAAATTTATTTATTTATTTATTTTTTTCAAGAAACAGAACTTTATTAAGGGCGAATAGCCCGATGGGAGACAAACCCCCGAAGATCATACAACAAAGCCTATTTAGCCTTCATAGGTAAAGAATTGAGAGAGCAAAAAACTTTTGAAGCAACAAAATTTAAACCAGCTAAAGCTAGTGCGTCTGCAACCTGATTGGCCTCTCGGTAGACATGTCTTATCGAAGAGCCCCACGCACCAAGACACGAACGAATGAAGAGAACGGCATCCCAAACCCTCCAAGGGATCCTGATTGATCCCGACGCAATCAGGTTGGCCAGGACTAACGAGTCCACTTCAATTTCATATGGTCGTTTAGCAAAAGCCTCGCACCATTGGAAAGCATTCTGCAGCGCCAAAGCCTCGGCCTCTAAAGCTGACGAAGCCAAGCAAAGCCCTGCAACAAGTTGCCCACGGGAGTCACGCAAGCAAGCGCCTCCCGCAGCACCCTCCGACGAGAGTGCCATTAATAACATTTTCTTAAAATTGCTATTCATTAATTCGATGTAGTGTTTCAAAAATTCCATCTAGGCGCTAGGCTCCAATCGGGTCACCTAGCATATCACCATAATCGGTGGTCTAGGAGGCTAATTAATTAAAGCCTCCTAGGCCGACTAGATACTGACTAGGCTTCCTAGTCGGCTGATTAAATTAGCTATTGTCTATTACTTTTAAATGTGTTATTTCACTCAAAACGACATCGTTTTGATCAAAATAACACTAAATTGTTTAAACTCTAAATCTTTTTTTTTTTTGTTAATATTTAATATTTTTCTATTAACTATTAAAGTATTAAATAGTTTATATTTATTAAGTTTTTAAAAATTTAAAAATTTTAAACAAATTCTAAAAATATAAAAAATAAAATAAAAAAATACATGGGTGCCCTAGTCGCTAGACACTCCCGGATACCCGATAAGCGCCTAGCTATTTTTTCAACCACGATTCGATGTATAAAAATTGAGTTTGTTTGGATATAAATTCCATAATTAGTGTTCTAAGTTTCAATAATATGTCTTCTACCCTCTAGGGTTGATGGGTGACACAGTGACACTTAATTTTGTTCATTTGATAGCTTTTTAGATTCAAAATGACTTTTAATTAAAAAAAATTGTTTAAAGGAAATTTATAATATTTAATATTTTTTTTCCATAATCCTCTTTGGAATAATCTTGTTCTTTGAAGATTGGAGGTCGATGTGTTAATTAAACCAATTGTTAGTGGACTACGTATAGTGGTTGTTATTCCAAGAATAGGAGTCATTATTCTCAATTTACAATTTTTCTTTCTAAAATTTCATAGAAAATCTAGGTATAACAAAATTAATTTATTTAGTTATTTTTATTTTCTAATTGAACAATTAGTTTTTGTTGTGTATAAAATTTTATAATTGGAGCATAAAATATGTTCCATATTATGATGGATCCTCATTTTCAAGAGATGTTCAAGTAGTTGACATTGTAAGCATTTTAAAATATTTTAATTTACAATACACTAAATATATATTGTTTTTCTTTTAAAGAAAAATTAAGTTACTAATGTAACATACATAGATAATTTTTTGTAAAGGAAGAAGGAGAAATATTGTTGTTGGTGGAAGGAGAACAAACAAAGAAAGAAAAATGGAAGAAAAAAAGTTGTATTTGAACAGGGAAGAGGACGGTTAACAACATTTACATCACTAATAATTCAAGGAAGGGCAATATATGTCATGTTTTGAAAATTAAACGATAACATTTAGACCACTATTAATTCATATGTGATATTAATAATTGATATACTTTTGAGAAGTCAATTAGATCTCCAAATTTTTTAAAAGATAGTTACAATTAAGTGCATCGAGAACAAAGAAGTCTATTTGGTTTGGTTATTATTTATTAATCAAATTAACCAAATAAACAGATCTACATACATACTATTCAATATTAGCCCTCTGCCATTTACAAAAAAAAGTTATTTAACATCCACATTAAATAAACTAATTACAGTTTTAACATTTTATAATTTATTTTATCATGTATATATTAAATATTAAATGCATTATTTTAATAAATAAATTATCAAAATTTATTTGTAAAAGTGAAGCTCAATCCTTTCGATCTTACATTAGCATGTTTCTTTAAAAAAACATTTTTCAATCACAAACAACTTATGTTGTTATTTTAAGGGTTTTTTTTTATACATATGTGGTTCCATTAAAGGAAAAAATATCTAAATTAATTATTCCTAAATAATGGAGCTGATTTGAACGACCAATTTTTATTCCATGCCTATGCAACGAAGAAAATCTATGTTGTTGTAGTTTTTTTATTTTTTAGTTTTTTATTTACTCCGGCATTATTTATCTTTTTAATGCATTCATATGGGAAGCATATTTTAAGCGAGAATCTATGAACTACTGTATGAGTATACCTTCAAGTGCACCAACCGCATTTTCGCACGGGAAGTCTTGTGTGCACCTGATCCTAATCCTATATATGTGTACAAGTGGTACAAGTGGTATCAAGACCCTTAGGCTCTGATACAACTATACAAGTAGGGTATAAATTCTTAGGTTGCGAAATGATTGTGCTCTAATACAATTGGTATTAAAGCTTAGAGTTTAAATAGAATTTATTAGGCACTGGTACAGTTAGGGTATAGAATTTATTATGCTCTGATACAAGTAAGGTATCAAGACTTAAATTGCGAAATTATTATGCACAACTAGAGTATAGAATTTATTAGGCTCTGATACAAGTAGGGTATCAAGACTTAGTTTGCGAAATGATTATGCTCTGATACAATTGATATTAGAGCTTAGAGCTTAGGTTGCGATACAAGTAGGGTATCAGGACTTAGGTTGCGAAATGATTATGCTTTGACAATTGGTATTTGAACTTTGGTTGCAAAATAGAATTTATTAGGCTCTGATATAAGTAGGGTATCAGGAATTAGGTTACGAAATGATTATGCTATCCTACAATTGGTATTAGAGCTTAGCTTACGTTGCATAATATTATGTAGAGAAAATAAAATTGATTAGGCTCTGATATATATATATATATATTGGTATCAGAGCGGTATGAATCTTTTGGATATAAAAGCAAAGTTACAAGCTGGCATGGGCACGTGGCTACCGAAGGATTGTCTTTGAATCAGACTGTATGTAAGCTGTAAACCTGATCAATGGAACTGAAGATTATGATGGAGTTGCCAGCAACATCGTTGAGCTTTGTCGAAGAGCGAAGTCCAGGAATTGGGAAATTAGCTTCACCCATGTTCCAAGAGAACAAAACAAAACGGCGGATGCCTTGGTTAAAGGGATGCGTCACAATGGTGAAACGTTCAAATGACACGACACTCCTCCAAGCAAAATTCGAAGATTCATGCGCGAGGACGAGACTGGCTTGTTTGGGGCCTTGAGCACTGTTAGGATCAGCTAATGATCTAAGATATTCTCCTTCCCTTTTCAAAAAAAAAAAAAAAAAAAATTACAAAGTGGTCTTAAAACCTAAGTTAGGAACTTTGGTTATATAAAATGAAATTGGTTAGGAATTTAAATTTTAAAAATCGGTGTTGAGGATATGTGACATTGCATATTAGGTATAGATACTTATTTATTGGTACTTTAAATGGTATTATGTAATTTGGGGAAATATTTGGCCGTGGTGGTTTTATTCAGACTTGATTGCTTATTTATCAAACTTGCTTATTCTTTTTATAGGTGATTGTTCGGTTAGTTTGGCAATTCAAAATAAAAAGTGTTATTATTTCTTCAATACATACCCCACATACTAAAATATTAAACTATGAAAAGAAAAAACAAAAAGAATTTATCTGAAAGAATAATTAAATTAGGTTAGGTAAACATAAAGTCCGGTATGAGAATTAAATAATAGAATAATTAAATTAGGTTTGGTAAACATAAAGTCCGGGTATGAGAATTAAATAATAGAGTAGAGGCTAAGGAGGTAAATCAATTTAAATATAGTTGTCTATAGTTGACTGTTTTAAACCAAGAAGGCCAATAGATAGCTTTCTCAAGAGAGTTGATATTTGAATCTTGTGGTTATAATTACCAAGTCAACTATTCAACTAACTTAGTTGGAGTTGTCCATAGTAATACAATTCTTCAAATCGGAAAATGTAAATAAAAATCAAAAAGTCCAAATACATGTGTCACTGGGGCATATCCTTATACATATATCAAAAATCAAAGTTGACATAATTAGTATTCTATTTTACTCTTATTAAATTAAATAATAATTGAGTAGCTACAACAAAAAATAATACATATGCATTTCTTTAATTTAGAATTATGTGTCTACAATGTCTCTATTCAAAAAAAATTATTCATTTTCAATAAATTAAATAAGAGAAATAATTTCATTAGTTATATTGTCTTTATTTTTCTCCAATATAAAAATTCTTTACATTCGAATTCATCAATTAATTATATTCGCTACATTATCCCTACAATGTCTTTATTAAAAAAAAAATTATTCATTATCAATAAATTAATTAAGAGAAATAATTTTATTAGTTATATTGTGTTTAACTTTCTCCAACGTAAAAATTCTTTACATTCAAATTCATCAATTGATTATATTCACTACATTGTCTATTATCTTTGTTGTGCTCTATTTTTTTAATTAAATATCAAAGTTATAATACAAAATAATGCTATATATTTATTTTCCAAGTATTTTATTAATACCATGAAAAAAGTAATTAATAAAGCCAATCATATTAACTACTTGAGTGATTTGTTGACAAAGAGACTATTCAAATCACACAACAAATTGAAATGAGAGCTATCTCGCAATGTCCTTGTTTGACAATCAGCAGTTAGCGGTTAGCGTTAGTGGATAATATTAGCGGATTTGACCAACGAATTATATCAACGGTTGGTAAAAAAGATATTTGAAAAAATTAGCTGTTTAGATTAACATGTAAAATGACCTATGGATATACATATAATAATAATAATAATAATAATAATAATAATAATAATTATTATTATTATTATTATTATTATTATTATTTAAAAAAATAATTAAGCTAATCATATGGAGGATTTATCGACAAAAAGAGTATTCAAATCACACAACAAATTGAAGTGGGAAACTACCTCGCAATGTCCTTGTATGGCAATCAGTAGTTAGCTCTTCAATATAATTAGTATATATTTATTATTTTATGCACTAATTTTTATTTGCTTTCCCTTATGCCCCGTATTTGGTTTCGACCATACCTATACAATTATTAATTGACAATTATAATCAATCTTGACTATAGTATCTTGCATTTGTAAACTTAGAATTACCTATTTAAATTTGCAAATTCAACATTCAATTATCTATGAATGAGCAATTCCAATATAGTCTTTTCTTGATATACTTTAAAATACTTATTTAAAAAAAAAACATTGGGCATTATCTCAATCGCGCAATGTGCATAAAAAAATTACAGGGCGTTTGGTTGGAAGGATTTTAAATTCCCTTCCCACTTAATTCCCACCTAATTCCAAAGACCATTAAATTCTGTAGTTTGGTTGGAGGGAATTGCAATTCCCCCATTTTCATGGAATTAAAATCCCATGTCACCCCTGGTATTTTGATTCCTGGGAAAAAAAGATAGTGATGAGTCAAAATTACCACTTCCTTTTTTAACCTAAAATTAATGTCTAACAACAATAATGGACATTTTTGACTTTATACTATTTATTTCCTTTCAATTTCCATGTATACCAAATATTGGAATTGAAATTCTCAGTAATTTTATTCCTGTCAACCAAACACTGGAATTTAAATTCTCACTTTAATCCCAGTAATTCAACTCCCATGAAATTACAATTTCTTTCCCACATAATTCCCCCTCCAACCAAACGGCCTGTTAGTTTTGAAGAAGTGCGTAAAAACTAGTTATTTTAATAAATATTGGTGTATGATGGTATGGAGTAACGAAAGCAACTTGCATTAAATAACATAAATAACTTTTGAAATCAATTATTTATTATTATGGATAGTCGTGACTTTTTGTGCATGTTTAGAGCATCCACATTTGTGGATAATAGAGAGATATTTCAGAAAGAATTCTCCCCACCCAAGATAATAACTAATGTGGGGAAGAGATAATGTGAGAAATAATTAGTCTGCAAATGAAGGGATAATGCAGAAATGGTGGGCCCCACCACAAAAGCCACCACTGGTGACAGCCACGCGTGGCTGTCACCAGTGCGCATGACGGTGCACGCGCCCGTCAGGCGCGTCAGGCACGCCTCTAGGCGCGCCTGACAGTCTGATTTTTTTTATTTTTTTTTAAATTTAATTTTCCTTTTTTTTTTCTTTTTTTTTCTCTCCCCTCCCATCTTCTCTTTCCTAATAACTCTTACATTATCCCCCTATTCTCCCCAACAAATGTGGATGCTCTTATTATGAAAATTGCCTTTTTGGGGGGCTTTTATTACTCCAATGCCCTAGTCCATGCTTTCCATACCAACTCTGCTTCCCTTGTCGTCTCACCCACGAAATAGCAATGGCATTATTATATGGAGTATTAATCAATTTTTCTAAAAGCTTATTAGCCCAGTGTGCTTAAAAAATTATCCTGGTAGAAGTGTTCCCTATTTACAAGTTAGTCAATTGTCCTTAAAGACAACACAATGAAAACCTTGGTAAAGACATCCTTTTGTTAAGAAAAAAAAAAAAACCTTTAAGTTGGTCCTTCCTATTGGATGACTAATTTGGCTATCGAGAATGCTTTTTGGCCTATACAAACATGTGTAGTGCGTGTGCTAGTTTTGTCAATTAAATTATCAAATTCATTCAACAAGATATCAATTAAATTATAGCTATAAATATAATTATTACTTGTAAATATTATTTAACCTAATATCTCATTATATTACTTGTAAATATTAAGAAGATTTTTACTAATTGCAAACATATCTCTTTTATGATTGAAAATTTTTTCGCTCTTTCTTTTGTACAATTTACTCTTTGGACCTCGCAGCTGACGACGACAATGACCAACCCGCAGTTGAGAAAATACAGCCAGACTCTGCCTAATTAATATCATATCATATCGTATATGTTTTCTCATATATATGATGGAACCAACGTATTTGTTTCCATCCTTTTCAATTCCCCTTTTCAATTCGCTTTTGTTTTCATTCAAATTCTTTTAACTTTAATTTTTGTCTTCCAACCACACTTATATTGTTGTTATGAAATATATCATTCTTCTTATTAAAAAAAAAAAAAAAGTTCTTTGAATCAAGTACTTTTTCCTTAATTAGATTTCTTTTATTTGATTTTAATTTTATTTGTTTGAATAAAGATCTACAACTTTTTCTTTGGTTTTTTTTTTTCCTTAAATATGTTCTTTGTTGATGACTTGACAATCCTTATACCATGGACCAGGCAGGGTTCACAGTGCACTGCCCGTGGACCCTGCTACATGTGTACATGTTTTATGTTGTGAGTTTTTGTATTTTGTGTTATGAAATTTTTTAACTTAAAGAGTATACTTGAAACAAATTTGTAGTTGTTTTACATTATGAATTTCTATGTCTTGTGTTGTATTATTATTATTATTATTATTATTATTATTATTATTATTATTATTATTATTATTATTATTATTATTATTTTGTGTTATGAAATTATATACCTTACTAGTTAATTCTATATATACCTCGTCATTTTAGTTCAGGGTCTACAAGACTATGTTGACCATAGTGCATGATATAAATTGCCATGATTTGGTGTGGTTTTTCTTCTTCAAATGAATGGCCTTCGAATTGGTGTTAAATATGTTTTGTTTTTCATCCTATAAAATAATATGATTATTGTTCGAATATATGTGTAGTTAATGTGTATAAAAAAAAATAAAAAATTGCATAGTTGTTCATGGTTCAAATCTAGCTACTTAATTGTTAGCTCTTCGGTTTGTTGAATTTATTCAAGTAATTCGAGGGTCGAATGGAAATTAAATTTGAACATTTTAGTAATAGGTCATTACAGTTCGGAATTTAACTCATGATCTTATAATTACAAGTCAATAGTCTACCCGATTTAGCTTGGGTTGCCCTTATTATTACATCATCATGGAAAAGGGCCAAATACAAGTTGTTATACCATGCACCAAGGTCCACCTTGCAAGGTGGATCCTGGTTCTGAACGACATATAAAATGTGTATTTTTATTATTAGAATTGTGAACTAAATATAAACTAGTATTTTCACCCGTGCGATGCACGGAATGGAATTGTTGTAATATATTAAGAATATTTAAATCGATATATAATTATTTAAGAGTTAATTTCACCAGAGGTCGTTTATCTTTCCTGACAATTCCAAATTTTAATCCTAGACTATAGTTATTAATTATTACAATTTATTCTATGTTATAACTCTTACGTTAATATTCTTACTATTATTATTAACACTTAATTACTTTTAGATATTATTATTATTATTAGTTTCTTTTCAAGTACTGTTACAGCTCGTTTGGTTCGCTAGAAAATATTTGAAGGGAAATGGAATTGAAATTCCATGGAAAATAAATTCCAAGAAAATAGATTCCATTGTTTGGTTGGTGGAAAAGAAATTACTGGGAATATGAATTTCAGTGTTTGGTTGAGTTTGGAATGGTAAGGAATAATGTGTATAATGACAAATATAACCCTATGCAACAATTATAATACAATAATAATAAGAGTAATTAATAAATAATGGTGATTCTAAAATTGTCATATTAGTTTTCCATGGAAAACAAAATACCTAGGATAGGCTAGGAATTTGTTTTCCTCATTCTCAAGGAAAACTTTTTCCAATGGAAAATGTTTTCCAACCAACCAAACAACATAAAACATCATTTTTCCTTCACTTTTAAGAAAACATTTTCCCATCCAACCAAACACCCCCTTAGTATATAATGGTCGTGAGGCACAATAATAATATAACCATAATTAAATATTGTTGTATTGTATTCCGGAGTTAATGCCATTTTTGGTCCTAGACTTATTGAGGCATTGACACTTTTCATCCTCCATAATAAAAATTGTCACTTAGTAGACACTGTTATTGGTCGTTGGACAGTTTTGATCCTCCGTCAATGAAGTCATTTGTTGACCATGAATTAGAAGGGATTTTCTGTCTTTTTATGCCTTATTCTTCTAATCTTGTTTAGACCAGCGCTGCTGTGACTCCTGTGAGGCGAGATGGCGAGACTTGGTGGCTAAGTAGTAACTGTCGGTAGTGAGTAGCAGCGAGTTTCTTCTCCGGCGAGTTGTGGGTACGGCGGCGAGCATACGAAGCAATAACTCCTTCCGGCGACAGACCAGTAAGGCAGATCTGGCGGTGCAGCAACAGATCCGGCGAGGTTGGGGCCTTCACAGGTGGTTTTTGGTTCCGGCGAAGCAGAGAGGGTAGCAGGTCGGCGAACCCTCCTATGGTAAATAGCAGTTGTAGCTGTAGATGGCGTGATGTAGAATTTGCACCTGTAAGTCCTCCTTTCCATATTGACCACAAATATCCTTCCCATCTCTCTCTCTCTCTCTCTCTCTCTCTCTCTCTGACCACAACTACTTGGTGCACAACCTCAAAAACTCTGTTATTCTACCTGAAATTCATTGAAGTTTCAATCTGAAAATGTGGAATCCGCCGCTCCCCAAAAATCGCATTGTCTGAGGTGTTGGAATGGCCGGTGTTGACTTCCTGGCTACTGTAGCTTCATTCCCCAACCCGGATGATAAAATTCGGAGCACCAGCTTTGAGGTTCAAGGAGGTGGTAACACTGGCAATGCTTTGATAAAACCCGGATGATAAAATTCGTCTTGGTCTTAATCCAAGGATCATATCTAAGGTTGCTGATGACTCGCATGGCGAAAGAATACTTGATGAGCTTGAAAGGGATGGTGTTGATACATCTTTTATGGTGGTGTCCAAAGGAGGAAACTCACCATTCACATATGTCATTGTTGACAACCAAAAAAAAAAAAAAAAAAAAAAAAACTCGCACGTGCATTTTCACTCCAGGATATCCACCCATGATATCTGAGGGTCTACATACCCAATCAAAATTGTCTTCAGCGCTTGGAGTAAATATTGTCTACTTAGATGGATGGCTGCATGAGACTGCTTTGATTGTAGTGCATGAGGCAAAGAGTAGGGGCATACCTATTATAGTTGATGCAGAAAGGTTAAGGGAGGGGTTGGGTGATATTCCTGACTTTGCTAGTTATGTTGTATGCTCGACAAAATTTCCACAGACATGGACTAACGCCCTTTCTATTCCAACTGCACTTGTTTCCATTATCTTGAGATTGATGTCAAATGTAAAATTCGTGATTGTTAGTTGGGTGAAGATGGTTTCTTAATGTTAGAAAGGACTGAAGCGGATAACCTCAGTTTGAGGAAATGGATGTAGCAGTGACCAACGGATGGAGAAATACAAGGATCAGAACATAAAAAGACAGAAAAACCATTCTATTTCACGGTCAACAAACGGCGTCATTGACGGAGGATCAAAACTATCCAACGATCAATAAACGTGGCTACTAAGTGGTAATTTTTATTATGGAGGATGAAAAGTGTCAATACCCCAATAAGTCTAGGACCAAAAATGGCATTAACTCTTGTATTCCGTGAGTCATAGTAATAATATAACAATAATTAAATATTGTTCAATTCTATATTCTTCTAGGATTTCTATTACCATCATTAATTATTCCCAAATTTACCATAATTAAATAATTTGACCAATTATAAAGAAAGATTATTAAATAATGCACGTGACAATTGTTTAATTAAAAATTTTAAAAATTCATTAATAAAACATAAGGTTCTCATAGTTTTTTCTTAGAAACTCTTTAATAAAGTAATTTTTTTAAGAAATTGGTGGGCCAAACCGCCTACGGCTGTTTGCGGTGGATAGATCTCGAAAAAATACGCGATTTCAAAAAAACATTTGTCCGAAACGGACAACGGCGTCAAAAGTTATGCCTTGCCGAACTTTTGACACTTTACAACTTAAAAAAAAAAAAATTAAAGGCCGGTTCAGCCGGCAAGGCGCCCGCTGAGGAGGCCGATTTCAGGATTTTGTTTTTATATATAGTATAGATTGTATTACACTATTTTATAATATTAGAATAAAATTTTAACGCAGAATTATTGTACGAATGTGAAAGTAGAAATCAATATATTTTATTAGGGAGAGAGATTTTTTAGGAATTGGACGGAAAGTTAAAATTTCAGGATTTTGTTTTTATATATAGTATAGATTGTATTACACTATTTTATAATATTAGAATAGAAATATAACGCAGAATTATTGTACAAATGGGAAAGTAGAAATCAATATATTTTATTAGGAAGAGAGATTTTTTAGGAATTGGGCGGAAAGTTAAAATTTCAGGATTTTGTTTTTATATATAGTATAGATTGTATTACACTATTTTATAATAGTATAATAGAATTTTAACGCAGAATTATTGTACGAATAGGAAAGTAGAAATCAATATATTTTATTAGGAAGAGAGATTTTTTAGGAATTGGGCGGAAAGTTAAAATTTCAGGATTTTGTTTTTATATATAGTATAGATTGTATTACACTATTTTATAATAGTATAATAGAATTTTAACGCAGAATTATTGTACGAATAGGAAAGTAGAAATCAATATATTTTATTAGGAAGAGAGATTTTTTAGGAATTGGGCGGGAAGTTAAAATTTCAGGATTTTGTTTTTATATATAGTATAGATTGTGTTTCTATGTCAAAACACATAACGAATGTAGAAGGGAATTCTTTTTTGAAAGTTGCTGGCTCTATTACATTGTAGTATGTGTTCATATACTTTATCAACCTACTGAAACACAAGGAACCAATAACGCCTCCATTGAGGCTTAAACTCATAATCTTCCAAATGGAAGTCTAACCCGAGTACCATTAGACCACATAGTCCTGGTAAGTTCAATTGTACATGTTTCTTGTGTTAGTTTGAATCTATTTGTGAGCCTAAGTTCATTAATTTGATACTTTAATTGCATATTCACTTGCTTTCTCATTTAGATATGATTTTACACTTGTTTTGAATGTTTTACGGTGTTTGTTAGTGTTTTGGAACCATTATAGATCAATTGCAAAAATAAGGGAAGTTCTAGGACGAGCTTTGGAGCCGAAGTGAACCGGACGATGCTGAAACAGGAGATTCGACGCGTCGAGCCAATGGCTCGATGCATCCAGATTTTCCAGTAGCTATTGTGTTCAAGCAGTCGAACACAATCATTTCAAGTATACAAGTCTACACAAACCCAGGTATCCATAAATCTTTATGCTTATTTGAATTGGTTATTAATCAAATAAACCAAATAAACACATCTACATGCATACTATTCAATATTAGCCCTCTACCATCCACATTAAATAAACTAATTATATATAGCTTTAACCTTTTATAATTTTTTTTTATCATGTATATATTAAATATTAAATGCATTATTTTAATAAATAAAGTATCAAAATTTATTTTTAAAAGTCAAGCTTAATCCCTTTCTTACATTAGCCTGTTTCTTTGGGAAATTATTTTCAATCACAAACAACTTATGTTGTTATTTTAAGGTTTTTTTTTAGTCATACCCTCTTTATCCCATCCCTGTGTTGACGGAACTATGTGTTTTCCCATTATCCTTGGCGAATGCAGTCACGGTCTGGTTGGCAACATCCTTAATCCAGTCAATCTTTCTACACAGGGCCGGATTTTAGGCTGTGCAAGCTGGGCTACCGCACAGGGCCCCCAATTTTAGAGGGGCCCCAAATTTTAGAGGTTCAATATTTAATTTTTACACAGTTAGTTTCGAAATAAAAATTAAAAGTTTTCAATTGAATATAAAAGGTTTTATGAAGAGGTGGTGAGAATATGTATTTATTGTATTTTAACTTGTAGGTCAAAGGTTCGAAACTTACATGTATTGGTTTTCAAAATTGTAATTTTGTAGGGCCACATTTATTTACTAGAACAGGGCCACAAAAATTTAAAATACGGCCCTGTTTCTACATATCCAAATTATTAGCAACCTGCTTTGGGGAAGAATTCCATTGGCGCCGCTTTTGCAACTCGTAGCAGCTCAGGGGCGGTGTTGCTCCGTCGTGGTTGGTTGAAGAAGAATTCATGGATGGGTACGCTCTTTTTGGGGAAGATCAGATCGAGAATATAATGATTAGTGTGTATCTTCAGCTTTAATTTTCTCTCCCCAAAAATACGTATAGTACCCATCCGCCCATGAATTCTTCTACCTTCTTCTGTTAGAATAATTATACAATATTATAATTGTAATGATCTAACCTCGTAGCGGAAGCATAGGAATCGAGCAAAACTCCAGCCATAGTTGATACCTTTGTATATTGCGTTGTGAATAATCGTAGCAGCAATTTCTGCGGAGTAATGTTGTTTCTCACTTGGTCTCCGGACAGTATAGATGGTGTGTTTCAGGTGTTCCAGAGCAGTGGTAGGACCTAAACTTATATAGCCTTATATGCCATCAATATAGGCTTTGTAACGGAAAACGTTATTTCCGTTACAACATTAATGCTACCACTTAATAGTCATAAAGTGCTCAATTAAACTTGCACCACATTAAAGTGACTTAATGAAAATATTGTTTACATTCTCCCACTTGGTGCAAGTATAAACTTTAAAGAAATAGAAAACATGAACGTAACCATAGAGATAGTTCCTCTCAATGGGAGTAGTATCCACTAACTTTTTCTCTAAGTACTTTATGTCTTTATGTGGTAACAAAACTTAATGAATAAACTTTATGTTCATTCTTGATTATAATTAGTTATCAAAAGCTAATTATTGCCTCAATGGCTAAATTTGGCCTAATAAACTTGCACAACTTTATTTGTACAATATTAATGGAAAATGTTACAATTTTCCACTTGGTGCAAGTATTGGCACAACCCTTGTTGAAGATAAAAAAAAAAAAAAAAAAAAAAAAAAAAAAAACATGAATCATAGTGGTATGTCCTCTAAATTAAAGGGTGAGTAATACCATCTATGCATCACATGCATTTTGATTCCCAACTCAGGTCCTTTATGAATAAACCCTACGTTTATTCTTGGTCCAACGTTTAGGGATGTTTCTCAAATAAATATGCGCATAACCATAGGAGAAACCATCCAAATTATTACATAGACGTGACAATATAAATGTACGTACAATATAGTCACATAATAAGTTCTATGTACCATGTACGATCCCTAAAATTCTTATAAGCATGCCTTATGTAGGGATCCGAAACTATTAGCAAAATGCTAATATATTACATGACTAACTCATTATCTTTAATATTATCGTTGACAGCTAAGTTTTCAGAGTTGACACGTCTGTCACTCCTACTCTCATTAATCTTAGCCAAAGATAATAATTGAGTAGTCCATATTCCAACGACTTTAGATAACAAATTCATGAGTCTAAGCCCACAAATGGAACTTTAAACATACACCTTATAAATATAATCTCCAAAACAAAAAGGAAGCCCAACTTTCATGACAGAGAGCAATAACGAGGACATATCAATGTAACTTTATGAAACAACAAAATATTGTATCAACATAACCAAATATCCTCAAGATTCATCTAATGATCGAACCAACATCATGAGTCTTTGCTTGCTTTATGTCTCTCAACATTGAATTTTTGAGCCTTTTAAAAAAACTTAATGGCCCAGGATCAATTTGATGAGATTAAAGACTCCAATAAATGGCAAATTATGCTGTGCATCGGTATGCATGGTGCATACGGATGCAAAAACGACGTCGTTTTAATAAAACGCGCGTCTCCCCTTAAAAAAAAAAAATCAGGTTCGATTCCCAGCAACAACATATGAACTAAAATTCCATAATCGATGAACTATAATTCCATAATCGATGAACTATAATTCCATAATTGATGAACTATAATTCCATAATATAATCTATGAGCTAAAAATTTCAGAATGAATGAACTAAAATTCCATAATCTATAAACTAAAATTTCAGAATCGATGAACTACAATTCCATAATCGATGAACTATAATTCCATAATCAATGAACTATAATTCCATAATCTATGAACTAAAATTCCAGAATGAATGAACAATATAATGTTGTTGCTAGGAATCGAACCTGTATTTTTTTTTAAAGGGGAGACGCGTGTTTTTTAATAAAACGACGTCGTTTTGGCATCCGTATGCACCATGCGTGGTGCATACGGATGCACATCATAACGATTGCCAATAAATACTAAAGAATTCAACTCGTGATAATTCACCATAAACTTAATACCATTGTTATATTAATAAAAACTATTAATGTTGTTACAACATTTTTAGAAATATATTGCACAACTTGTAGTTCAACAAATTGAACTATTGATTTTATAATAACAAGGCGAGGTGTCTTATCCTTGAAGTTGAGCAATCTTGAAGTTGGACATCTTTAGTGATCTTTCCAAAGTAAGTAGATGTAAACCTACTGTCCTATATAAAGTGGATGTTGCTTCATCTGTCATCTCGGCTAGTTGTCCAACACACACACGTGTATATGTATGTATATATATATATATATATATATATATATATATATATATATATATATATATATTGTTGGAAATTAATTATATAGTAATGGAGATTAATGTTTCATATGGATTATCATGAAAGCTTAAATGACATTTGAAGTTGTGAAATTATAAATATTATTTTAGTTTAGTAAAAAGTTAATTAGAATACAAGAAGAGATTTGGATTAAAATATTTACCGAAAGATCCGGTAAATTACGGAAGGTTAAATCAGATTAACCGGGAATGTCTTCGGTAAGGTTTTGCGGATTATTTTTCGGGAAAAGATCGGAGTTGGCCGTTCTTCAAAGCATCCAATTGGTAATTTCTTTGTTTTCGGCTAATGAAGTGATTATTGCCGATTTGCCAAATTGTTTGCGGCTGAAAAGTGATTGCTGTTTTTTAAATTCAAAAAGCAGCGCATGAGCTTTCATTTCTTAATTCCCATGCAACATTTTTGTTCTTAGCAAATATAATGTTTGTATATATACATTATTTTGCACGCGGTTCACATTGCAAAGGCTCATTTTACGAATGTAATCATGTTGAACATGACCGTAATTATTATTTTTCATGATTGATATATCAGATATATCTTGTTAGAAGTAGGAGTTTTAAACCATTGGTAACTTTCATGTAACCTCTCATAACAGTTAGATTTTATTTCTACAAATATTTAGAGAGATATCTAAAAGGGCAGGCAATTGAGAGGCAATCATCTTGTAGGAAACCAAGGTATATTTCACAAGCTTACAATTTTACAAAAAATTCTCAAACAAAGCAACTTGAGAATTTCATTCATCTTCTTGTATCTCATAGGATTAAATCTTGAATCTTATTGCTTTTATAGAGGGAAGTTTAAAGCTTATAAGAAAGTGATTACATGCGATATAAAATGATCCAGTTTTTATTCATTTGTCTTCTGTATTTTTATTATATCTCAAATGTATTACAGAATACAAACACTTTTTCCAATATATATATATATATATATATATATATATATATATATATATATATATATATATATATATATATATATATATATATATATATATAATAGCGCTCATATGCGGCGGGGTCTTACCATGCGGCGGTGCGGCGAAATTCCAGAATACACAAACAGTGTTAACAATATGCACCAACAGTGTAATAGAAACACACCACAATGAAATGCAATAAAACATCACAAAATACACAACAGACTCAAAAAAAAATACACCATATAACTCATCACCCCCAATGGTGTATTTCCGAACAGTGTATGGTGTTTTTACTCACACCTAATGGTGTGTGTTTGGTGATACAGGGCTCTGTCTACTCTATTTTGTGTGGTGTATTTTCCTAACGTTGATGGTGCATATTTGTTGAACTATTGGTGTTGCCGCACCGTAAGAAATCGCTGCACCGTAAGACACTGCCGCACCTGAACTCGCCTATATATATATATATATATATATATATATATATATATATATATATATATATATATATATATATATATATAGATAGATTTTGAATCCGGTGCACATCCCCTAGTCAGCCGAGCCCGTGAGCACATTTCATGATCGTTGATTTTAATTTTTTGACGATTCAGATTGATTACCACTTGGATCCCATGTTATACTGATTTTAGATGAAGCATGGGTCTTTTTGTCCTTAACCACTATATTTATTACTTTCCATTTCATTTATTTCCATGTTTATAAAGATTTGTAGCGTTATTTCAACTCTCCTTAATCAATATTTCTCTCTCTCTCTTAGAATTTTTCTTTGGAATTTTACGGCGGTGTGCGTGGGTGTGGAATGGTGTGTGCGTTTTATTGTAACATGGCTCATACATCATGGCGTGCTGGTTTTTTTCATAAAATTATGCGTTTTGGTATGTGCGTTTCGTGATACAGGCATGTACATTTTGGTTTTTGTTTTACTAGTTTCGGGCGTGTGCGAAACGTAGATATAGTATTGGGCTTGTTGTTGTTGTTGTTGTTGTTTTTTTTTTTTTTTTTTTTAATTGTGGGGAATTTTAGGATGGTGTGTGCGCGGGTGTGGAATGACGTGTGCTGTTTTCTCTAACAAGAGGTCTACACCATGACAAACTATAAAACGCACACACCATTCCGCACCCACGCACGCACCGCCGTAAAATTTTTTCATAATTTAAAATTTTAGATGTACAAAATATAATTAATTATTAACATTGATAGGGTCCCTAATAATTTAAAATATCAATTTGTATTCATAATCTCCCTAATATAATGCTTAAGATTCCAAATGAATTATATTCATAATTAAACATATATCTACAATTACCATTTAATCCTTTTGATTTAAATATATCCTTAATTACTTTCACAATCTCTTATAATCTCAACCATTTATGAAAAATAAATCAATGGATATCATGAGATCTCATGAGCTCATCTAGTATAGGGGTTGCACCAGATTCGAAGCCTATATATATATATAATGGGTACTCTTCTGTGCAAACTAATGTTACGGTGTGAACTTGTGGACGAATGTGGTGCATCGATTTTACACCATCACACGGTCTACAAGTAAATGGTTCATGTTTGCGTGGTTCGAATGCACAGGGTGCATGAGGGGTATACACGCCAAAGCAGCTTTCACCGTACGTTGAATTGGACTAAAGATATAAGCATTGATGTGTTCATCATGAAATATGAAAATTGTGGATCTTGAATGCAGGATAAAACTTAACTAGTTTCTACTTATTTTTAGAATGAATTAGTCATCTGTGTTTAATACTGTATTAGAAACATAATAAACAATAAAACAGTGCTGTAAAATAAACGGAATCAGACAAGGTTCCTAAAGGTAGACGACTAGCACCAAAAATATAATAACCCTACTCCATGGTCATGGTCGTTGAGCGATGAAAAAACATGACCACTTAATCTTTTTAGCTTGAAAGCAATCAACAAGTACAAGCAATTCAAGTAACGAATATAATTGATTTAGCAAGAGATTTTCTGCTTCACACAAATCTTTGATTTATCTACTCCTTCCTATTATCTGATCTGATTTTCTAGTCAGTTGCTTCTTCCATTTGTATTGTTGTTTTCTTCAGAAAAGTGTCATCACGCACGCAGCATGCACCACGTCGTCTGAAATAAAGAACAAAATATGCATCAATGAAATATAGAGGAGATAACATAAAATGACGCAATTACCCCTCACTTACACGGTCATTTAACATAATTACAAACGGAGGACCAAAGTCGTTGTCATAATAAGTCTGTCCATAAAATGGCAAAATTTTTTATGAAGGATCAAAATTGTTTCTGCCACTTTTTATTTTATTTTATTTTATTTTTATTTTTATTTTTTATGTGCATGATCTGCCGTGATAATGCATCTTATTAAACAATGATAGGGGAGATAAAACTATTGGTGCTGTTAAGTGTTTTTTACCGTCTTGATGGGAGAATGGTAGGGGTGTTAGCGAACAGAGTTTTAGGTAAACTACTCGTGTTTGTATTCGTTTTCGGTAATCGTTCGTTTATGTTCTTTTATTAAGGTAAACGAACATTAACAAACAAAATTTAGAGTTCGGTTAATAAATGAATAGAGTCTGAACAGTTGTAAGCTCGTTTGCAAAGAGATCGTGAACCAGCTCGTTTGTGTTCGTTTAATAATGTTCATGAACAAGCTCGTTTAGTGTTCGTTTAATAATGTTGGTGAATAAACTCGTTTGTGTTCATTTAATATTTGTTTGTATTCTCTTTATAGTTGTGTTACTTGTTTGATTATTTTTCGTGAACATAGATTATTTTTTGTTCACGAACGAATTGTGATCATGAACATGTTCATATGTTTGGTTATTAAGCATTCACGATCGAACGTGTTTATGAACGTGAACGAACATGTTCACAAACATTAATGAAAATGTACGTGAACATGCTTGTTAACAAACATGTTCATTCAGATTGAGATGTATCTACTCCTGGAAATTCTAATTCACGTTGTCCGGACACGTAATATTTCCCATTCTGCTCCAACAAACATTGGCAAACAAACAATGCATAAAAATATGGGAGATTGATTCTCTCTGGGCATGACACATAGGACAGCTCTATTTTATTGCAAATGTCCAGGGGTAACAAGAAGATGCTCATTGCGTAGGCAGGAATTGCTTGAAGAACATTCTTGATCAATACTTCCCTTCCAGCTAGTGATCCTTCCAATGACCTTGTCTTTAATGAAGCCAAGGATTTCCCTTTTTCTCCTACCCACCAGAGATGGTAGACCCAAATATTTTCCTTGTAAATTACCCTCTGGGATATCCAGAATAGTAGATACCTCCTCTCTTGTCTGACAGTCAACATTTTTGTTGTACAAGAGTGATGATTTACTAAAATTAATTGTCTGACTAGAGGCTGCAGAGAACTCTAAAAGAACAGTGTTAGCCCTACAGAAGAGAAAACAGTCATCTGCAAAAATCAAATGAGAGATAATCGGGGCTCTTGCAAAAGGATCGGGAGATGGTCGCTCCTGGACGAGATTAGAGATGACGCCTTCGCTGCTTTGAATTTGTCCCTCCAAGAGTCTGAGACCAAAACTCTATCCAGCTTGGCTTGGACCCATTCCGGCTTCCCCTGAGACTTTTCCCAAGTGAATTGATGACTGTTGAAGTGGAAATCAGTTAAGCCATTGCTGCTTACCGCCTCATTGAAACCCTCTAAGAGCCAATTTGGTTGAGGATTTCCACCCTTCTTTTCGGATTGGAGAAGAACGTCATTGAAATCTCCCACCACTGCCCAAGGAAAATTATTCTGCGTTGATAGCGATTTGAGAAGATTCCAACCAGCCGGGCGATTTTTTCTATCAGGTTCTCCATACAAACTAGTTAGACGCCACTCAGAGTTCCCAGTACTGTCCAAAACCACCATGTCTATATGTCGATTAGAGAAACTTGAAATATTCACCATAGGCCCACGTTGCCACATACATGTAAGCCCACCACTACAAATAGACCCTCATAGCCCAATCTTCTCTTTATGGGCTCAAGCTTATTTTCCCCTACCAGAGTCTCCATTAAAAATATAACATTTGGCTTCTTAGTGTGGATAAGATCCACAAGGACTTGTACAGACGTGGGGTTGCCTAGCCCACGGCAATTCTAGCTTAAAATGATCATTGATATAGGCGAGCCTGCATTCTAAGACCCTTCTTTGACACCCCATCTTCAAAATATTTCAGCATGCATATTTGGCCCATCATAATTTGAATAAGTACAAGGCCCATCAATCTCTTAGGCCCCTCTTGTACGACTTGCTTAGCCCACCAGGATATCCAGAACGATATCATGTGGAGACATTCAAAAATTCACCGCCGTTTAGTCCATTAATGCCAACAGACTTGGCATTAATGTCCCATGTACTGTGAATCAAAAAGGCAACTTACTAGCGGTTAAAGAACGATGTGAAAAAGTGCGAATCTTATTCGGTTTGTCCACCTCGTATCTCGTACCTAGGGACTTCAACCACACACTCTTGGTTGGTAAAATCTCCGGCCATCGTCTCAGTCTCCGAGGATCAACAAAAGGAATCCGACGTGCCGCTCTTCGCACAAGACCATAAAGTCTGACAAAGTCGTCAGTGTTGATAATGAGTTGGTGAGAACAAACTGCCGACGGATGAGACACTGATTCCTGGTTGAGTCACTAAAGTGGTGATGATAAATGAGACTTTTGGAATAAATGCATTGTAACAACTCCATACCAAACAAACTGCCCGCATTAATTCACAGGAGTAAATGACCAACCACAAACAAAGAACAAAACGATATAAAGATACCTCATTAAGAGCGAAGACAAGGGAGAAGAAAAAGAATATGAAAGAAACTTGTCAAAGAGACGAGGAAAGATACTTGTCAAAGAGACAAGAGGAAGAAACTTGTCGAAGAGACAAGACGAAGATCCTTGCACACAAGGCAAAAATGAAACGAAATATATTGAAAAAACCTGAGTTGAGAAATATACACACCGAATAACAAAATGAAACGAAAATTTCTAATTCGAAATGTATGAAATTACCACCGAATATCGCCTACAAATTATGATGAGGAGAGATGAAATTTGGCGGATCTGCAACTCGAAACTACACACCCAGTAACAAAATCAAACCTTGATGATTTTTTAATAATTTAATTTGGATTTTTAAAAGGGGTGTTAGAAGTTGGTATCAGAGCTTCGATTGCAAAATCTTGGGCATAAAAATAGAATTGATTAGGCTCTAATATAAGTGGTATCAGAGCTTAGGATGTAAAATCTTAGCCATAGCAAATAAAATTGATTAGGCTCTGATACAAGTAGGGTATCAAAACTTAGGTTGATTAACGGATTGCAAAATTTTGGGCATAAAAATAGAATTGATTAGGCTCTAATACAAGTGGTATCAGAGCTTAGGATGCAAAATTTTAGGTATAGCAAATAAAATTGATTAGGCTCTGATACTAGTTGGGTATCAAGACTTAGGTTGAGAAATTGATTGCAAAATTTTGGGCATAAAAATAGAATTGATTAGGCTCTAATACAAGGTATCAAAGCTTAGGTTGCGAAATCTTAAACTTAGCAAATAGAATTGATGAAGCTATGATACAAATAGGGTATCAAAGAAAATAAAATTGATTATGCTCTGATACAATTGATATTAGAGCTTAGAGCTTAGGTTGCGATATAATGTATAAGCTTAAATAGAATTTATTAGGTGGCTCTTATACAACTAGGGTATACAAGAATGTTTTTAAATGAGATATTCATTCATTAAACGATGAAAAGAAAAAAAATGGTAGGTAAACATAAATAAAGTTGTAAGAAAGAGGTATTAGAATTAAAAAATAGAGTATGGGATAAAGACTTGAGGATGGCAGGAGATGTTAATGCTCCCATCACTACCTCTCTCCTCCCCTCTATAAAACTGTAATATAGCCATGAGATTTGCAATATCATCTCCCCTTTCCCTTCACTCTCCTCAGAACACTAAAAATCTTTCCCTCTCACTCTCATCCGAACACTAAACAACAATTCCCTCACTCTCCGTCCACTCTCCCTCTTTATTGATGATGTCCACTCTATGTGATTCCGCTTAGGTTGCGATACAAGTAGGGTATCAAGACTTTGATTGCGAAATGATTATGCTCTGATACAATTGGTATTAGAGCTTAGGTTGCGAAATAAAATTTATTAGGCTCTGATACAAGTAGGGTATCAAGACTTAGGTTGAGAAACTGATTGCAAAATTTTGGGCATAAAAATAGAATTGATTAGGCTCTAATACAAGTGATATCAGAGCTTAGGATGCAAAATCTTAGGTATAGCAAATAAAATTGATTAGGCTCTAATACAAGTAGGGTATCAAGACTTAGGTTGAGAAATTGATTGCAAAATTTTGGGCATAAAAATAGAATTGATTAGGCTCTAATACAAGTGGTATCCGAGCTTAGGTTGTGAAATCTTAAACTTAGTAAATAGAATTGATTAAGCTATGATACAAATAGGGTATCAAAAAAAAATAAAATTGATTATGCTCTGATACAATTGATATTAGAGCTTAGAGCTTAGGTTGCGATACAAGTAAGGTATCAAGACTTAGATTGCGAAATGATAATGTATGAGCTTAAATAGAATTTATTAGATGGCTCTGATACAATTAGGGTATACAAGAATGTTTTTAAATGAGATATTCATTCATTAAACGATGAAAAGAAAAAAAAATGGTAGGTAAACATAAATAAAGTTGTAAAAAAGATGTATTAGAATTAAAAAATAGAGTATGGGATAAAGACTTGATAATGGCAGGAGATGTTAATGCTCCCATCACTACCTCTCCCCTCCCCTCTATAAAACTGTATTATAACCATGAGACTTGCATTATCATCTCCCCTTTCCCTTCACTCTCCTCAGAACATTAAAAATCTTTCCCTCTCACTCTCCTCCGAACAATAAACAACAATTCCCTCACTCTCCGTCCACTCTCCCTCATTATTGATGATGTCCACTCTACGTGATTCCTCTTAGGTTGCGATACAAGTAGGGTATCAGGACTTAGGTTGCGAAATGATTATGCTCTGATACAATTGGTATTAGAGCTTAGGTTGCGAAATAAAATTTATTAGGCTCTGATACAAGTAGGGTATCGGGACTTAGGTTGCGAAATGATTATGCTATGATAAAGTCGGTATTAGAGCTTACATTGCAAAATCTTAGGCAGAGAAAATAAAATTAATTAGGCTCTGATATAAATTGGTATCAGAGCGATACGAATCTTTTGGATATAAAAGCAAAGTTACAAAATGGACTTAAAACCTAAGTTAGGAACTTTGGTTATATAAAATGAATTTGGGTAGGAATTTAAAGTTTTGAAAACTGGTGTTGAGGATATGTGACATTGCGTATTAGGTATAGTTGCATATTTATTAGTACTTTAAATAGTGTTATGTAATTTGAGGAAATATTTGGCCTTGGTGGTTTTATTTAGACTTGATTGCTTATTATCTACTTGCTTATTCTTTTTATAGGTGATTGTTAAAGTGTTATTATTTCTTCAATACATACTCCACATACTAAAATATTAAACAATGAAAAGAAAAAAACAAAAAAAATTTATCTGTAAGAATAATTAAATGAGGTTAGGTAAACATAAAGTTGTAAGAATGAGGTATGTGAATTAAATAATAGAGTAGAGGCTAAGGAGGTAAACCGACTTAAGTATAGTTGTCTATAGTTGACTGTCTTAAATCAAGAATGCCAATAGATAGTTTTCTCAAAGAGAGTTGATATTTGAATCTTGGGGTTATAATTACGAAGTCAACTATTCGACTAACTTAGTTGGAGTTGTCTATAGTAATACAATTCTTAATTTAGGTGAATGCCACCCATGAGAAATATTTTGTGTTAAAATTTTACGTGTATTTGATATATATAGACAATTTCATTGCAGCATATATGGAGTATATACAATTTTAAGAAAACTCTAAAATTCTTTGGTAATAAGGTTAAGGCTAAGGCATAGATTTTAGTTTGTCCACAAACAGGAACATAATAATTCGTGAGGGTTTTTAAGGATTGCTAATTTTGTTGTGTGTATAAGTGTTGGTTGTGCAAGTCTTGAGCATGGATTGATGATTACTTTGAGTATTGGCTTAGCATGTTGAACTCATGATGAGGATCCTTTCCATATTTATTTCATGTACTAATGAATAGGTCTTTCGAAGATCATAAAAGATATTTATCTTGGTAAGGATGCTCACACTCAGCTTGTCAAATTCAAAATAACCTAAGAAATCAACCTCATACTTTCTCAATCTAATGAAGCACGCAGAGCCAACACCTCCACTGAGCCTCCATATCATGACCAATCACACGGGAGAGGCCACTACATGCCATCTGAGCACAAGGTGTTTGGCATCCTATTATTATTATTATTATTATTATTATTATTATTATTATTACTATTATTACTATTACTATTATTACTATTATTACTATTATTATTATTATTATTATTATTAGTCACTCAGTTGTTCCTAACTAACGATTTTAGTTTATGTTTATGTTTATAATTTATATATATATTTTTGTTAAGTTACGTTTGACATGAATATTTTGATAATAACATATAAAGTATTTATCAATTTAAATTAAATATTGATCAATCTACGTAAAGTGAATAGCCATCAAGCCTAGCGGGTTCACAATAGCTTAAGAGGAAAGCTACATGATTTTGGTAGAACTGTTATATCTTTACCAAAACTGTCTAGTTAGGGTAAGGTGTTGCAAATAGCAATTGATTGTTTAGAAGGAGCATAACAATGATATATTGTTGTTATTTTACAGCTAGCCGAGATAATGACAGATGAAGCAACATCCACTTTGTGTAGCTAGGACAATATATTATCTACCATAATAAATGTTTATTCAACATCTACTTTACATAAATATATGTAGCCAGTGCAATGAATTCAACTTAACAATTTGCAAAACCTTTCGATAGTATGTGGCACATTGATAATTTTCTTTTCTAATCTTAGTGGTCAAAACTCAAAATATAAGAAAATATTTTATAATGTCCATGCATCCGTCATATTTCTCAATCATACAACAACAATCGAAGCATGTAGACTAAAAATAAATAAATAAATAAATAATTGTTCATTGTACCCAAAATAGAAAGATAAATAATAATAAATTAGTTCGTTGTGTAGCCTTATAATAAAAATTCGTCGTTCAAATAAAAATTCGTTCCATATTTAAATAAATAATACTTTTGCAACTTTCCGACCAAATTACCTCCCAAACTATTACTATATAAAATCTAATAATTATTATGGTAAATAATAGCTCAATAAATGTGAAAATTAATATTATTATTATTATTATTATTATTATTATTATTATTATATATTATAAAAATCTAATAATTATTATGGTAAATAATAGCTCAATAGCAAGTTTGCAATTGACTTTTATTTCCATTATTTTTTTATAAAAGAAATTTATCCGTGAATCGCACGAGCACCGCACGAGTATCGCACCAGCACCTCACGAGCATCGCACAGGTAATTAGGTATTAATTATTTGACTTAATTAATAATCTGTAGGGATCTGCCCCAATGCTTCCATCATCCTGCATTGCAAAAGTCTCAAAACCAAGTTTGGTAAGTATATATGTTTTTTTTTTTTTTTTTAAATACATAAGTATATATGTTTATTAGTTTCATACATTCAGTGTGATACTGATTAATTAAGTCTAACTTGTTGAATTAACAGTGCTTTTCCCCTCAATACATACTGCAAAGATTGCAACACCACTGTTTAATGTGATGTCAGCCTTTGTTCGAATCCAGGTTAGCTCGATCCATTGTTATATAGATACAAATTATAAAGTACATACTTAGCAATTGACTTTATTTTAATATTATATACTTTTGTATGTTTTGGATTCATCAATGTGATTTGTCATTTGAGCATGTAGCTTGCCTAATGTACAAAAATTGCAGTTTGGTTTGGAATGAGATGACTGCAATTCAAGGTTAGTAGACTTAATATAATTAATGATATAACATATTAAGTAATGAAGAAAAATAATGTAGAAAACATTATTTAATTATACTAACCAACTAACAAAAAAAATAGTCTTTAATTGTTTATTTTTTTTGGAATGCTACTAGCTCTATTACATTGTAGTATCTGTTCATATACTTTCTCAACCTACTGAAACACAAAGAGCTAATAACGCCTCCACTGAGGCTCGAACTTACAACCTTCCAAATGGAAGTCCAACCCGGGTACCATTAGACCACATAGTCCTGGTCTTTAATTGTTTATTTATTTGATGCAGAATTAAGATTAGAACTACTTGATGCATTACCAATCACAAGTAGTCCTTCTCTCAAAGGCATTTGGATAACTAGTTGCATCACTCATGATGTCACTACGTATTCTTCGGTTTCTCCAAAGATGATGCGCATTGTAGACAACAAGGTAATATTAATATGTCAATTGCTTTTCATTAATTAATATCCCAAATCATAATTTTAATTACCAAAATGACCTATTATAATATATATTTATATTTATATTGAATTGTTACATTATATTTTGTAGATTTACGCCCAAGTGTTTGCTGATTGGTTTTATAATCAGTCAGCAATTCAAGTAATTGACTTGTCTATTGAAACAAAAAATTGTACTGAATTTCAAATTCTTACAGACCTACATAATAGAGGTTGAACTAAATTTTTTATTGACGTACGGGTATAAGGACATTAAACTATTTAGGTATAGCAATTAAGCCACCGAACTCGATCGAATAAGCTCCAAATTCATTCATGATCCCGGAAAGAAAGACCAATTAACATTTTTCGTAGGTTAAGAATATGTTTGTGCTGATTGGGATTCCATATGTATATTTATTATTATTATTATTATTATTATTATTATTATTATTATTATTATTATTATTATTATTATTATTATAAAATCTAATAATTATTATGGTACATAATAGCTCAATAGCAAGTTTGCAATTGACTTTTATTTCCTTTATATTTTTTTAATAAAAAAATTTATCCGTTCATCGCACGAGCACTGCACGAACACCGCACGAGCATCGCACAGGTAATTGGGTATTAATTATTTGACTTAATTAATAATCTATAGGGATCTACCCCAATGCTTCCATCATCCTGCATTGCAAAAGTCTCCAAGAATCGTTATGCCATGGAACCGTGTTCACCATTCATGGTGAACACGGTCCCAATGGTAACAGTGCACCGTTATCTTTTTTTTTTCCTTAATTAACTGCGCGACTTTTCTTCTTCAAATTCACATTTTGCGGTTTCACTTCCTCTTCGCGCAAGCTTCTTCAACATAATCTCATAAAAAGAAAATTCATAATTTCATAGCTGCACATTCATAAATCCATGCCTGCACATTTATAATTGCATGGATTTATGAATGTGCAATTATGAAATTATGAATTTTCTTTTATGAGATTATGAATTTTCTGTTATGAGATTATGAATTTTCTATTATGAGATTATGAATTTTCAGTAAATTCATAATCTCATAACAGAAAATTCATAATTTAATAAATGTTTTTCTTTTATGCGATTATGAATTTTTTGTTATGAGATTATGAATTTACAGTACATTCATAATCTGTTAGGAATATATTGTATAAGTTTTGATGAGCCAAATGTATTTTGTAGACCCCAATTTTATTTTATTTGAGTCAGTTCTGGTTCACCAAGTATAGTGCACCACTGCCATGAAGCCTGCATGAAGTCTACGAAAAAGCAGTTTGAAAGAAGAATAAATGAAAGCGGGATCATAGCATAACAGATTTATGAAGCATCAAGTTACCAAAGGTTGAGATGGACGAGATGGTAGAAAACTTGTTGAAGTATGCCTAATGCGAGATGATCCATAGTTCAATTCTCACTAGAAGTAATTTTGGTGTAAAGATGAATTGCTATCGTGAAGTAGCAATATAAGGAGATGATGTCATCATGATAGTAATATCATAAAAGAACAATTTTTATTGTGATAGTTGAGAATTATCGGGTGATGACGTCACGACTATCGGGTAATGACATCACAATGTGATAAAGCTAGTGGAGAACACGTGGAGGAGATAAGTCAAAAGAATTTATGTCTTGGATTGTATCAATTGGATACCCAGTCGAGATGGAAGAAGCCTTATCAAGCAAAGCAAATGGTTCATAGTTCAATTCCCACCTGAAGCGATTTTATATTGGTTCATGATATACAATGAAACATGATATATATGGTCCATGATACAAGGTGGAACATGATAGCTAGAACATGATATGAAATGGAACATGATATATATGGTCCATGATACAAGGTGGAACATGATAGCTAGAACATGATATGAAATGGAACATGATATATATGGTCCATGATACAAGGTGGAACATGATAGCTAGCTCATGATATGAAATGGAACATGATATATATGGTCCATGATACAAGGTGGAACATGATATACTATTCTGTTTCTGCAGAAGAAGTCGAAGGAGAAGAAGAAGCTGATATACGAAGGAGATCTTTTTATTACTCAAGCAAGAATCAGCAGATAAATTATTTGATCAACTTGGCACATCAGATCAATAATTAAACAAAAGTCATGCCAGAGAAAATTCAAATTTGGAGTCTACCCATTCCAAAGAAAAGCTTTGTCAGATTAAAGGAGAGCAACGGCAAGATTTCTCAAAATCTTCTGACAGACGGCGAAATGATTTTTGCAGACCAAGTTGGCAAAATTAATTGATCAACTACAATTCAAAATGGACGATCGAGATCGAAAGTTGATCAACGGGCAAATAGCTTTCATCTGCTATAAAATGCCCAAGCAGACTTGAAGACATAACAACACTTGGAGAGATTCAGAAAACACTTGAACAACAAAGAAAATTATCCAATCAATCATCAAGTGGTATATTGAGCTATACAAGATAGAATTCAAGTCTGAGTGAGAGAAAAATCTTTGTATTTTCATTGTAAATCTTCTACTGAGTGTAGAAAAGGGGTAGAGTAACTAGGGAGAGTGAAAAACCCAGTTGGAGTGTAGCTTTGTGTGTAGCACTCGGTTGTAACGGGCAGAGTAACAAGGGGAGCTTGTGAAAACCCGGTGAGAGCGTAGCTTTGTGCGTAGTTCTCGTGGTGTAGGAGTACAGCTTGGTGCGAAGTACTCGGGAAGGCGGAGTAACAAGAGGAGCTTGCGAAAAACCTTGGTGGAGTGTAGCTTGGTGCGAAGCACTCGGAGAAGTGTTGTTGGGCACTTACTCACTATTGTATTTGGGTGATTGAAGAATAGTGAATTTCCTCCTTGAAATGAAAGGAGAAGAGTGGACTAGGAGGATTACACCACCTCTGAACCACTATAAATCTCTCTCTCTATTTACTTACTGCTCATATATATTTCGTGCATGCCTATATTATTTGTGAACTAACCTGTTACGGTTTATTGCGTATCTTTATCTATCTGGGTTTGATAGTTCCCTCGTTTGCATGCAAGTGAAATTTTAAATGCATCATCCTACATCTATACTAAGTGTTTCTAACGTGATGCATGTATAAAATCTCTCTTGAGCACGACACAATTTAAAGCATAACACTTTGCCGTTACAATTCCGCTGTGCACACTCTAAGTTGTTATACTTGTTTATGCTTGTTACTTAGAGTTGAAGTTACAAAGTGTTGTTTGCAGAAGTAGTTTGAAAAAGTTAGAGAAGTCTATTCACCCCCCCCCCCCCCCTTTAGACTTCTCACCACCCTTTCGGGACCAACAAGTGGTATCAGAGCGGTTGTCTATTTGAGTCATTTCTTGACTGCTAGACAGATCTCGAAAACTTCAAAATGAAGAGAGATATGGTTCTTGCTCAAAATTTGCTTTTCTCACTTGATAAATTTGATGATTGGAAAATACGCATGCAGGTGCACTTATCTGCTTTAAATGATGAGATGTGGGAAGTCATCACAAATGGTCCTATCCAAATTATGGAAGCTAATACCGCTACCCCACGTGATCCAAATGCTCCACAATATATTCCAAAGCCAAAAATGGAGTGGACAAAGGAAGATAGAGGACGAAATAACTTGGACAATATTGCCAAGGATATTTTGTTCAAAACCGTCGATGACACCATATTCCCAAAAATTCGAAAGTGCACCACGGCAAAAGAAATATGGGATACTCTCATTAGTATCGGTGAAGGCGATGAACAAGAAAAAGACAACAAGCTAACCATTGCCATGAAAAGGTTCGAAGATTTCAAAATGCTACCGAATGAAAGCATCACCGACATGGAAGCTCGATTGATCAAAATACTTGGAGAAATCACGGATCTGGGAAAGACCATTACCCAGAAGGAAATATCGCTCAAAGTGTTACGCGGACTACCTACAAATTGGGATATGAAGGTGACCGCAATGCGCGATCGCAGAGATCTAAGGACATTATCTACGGATAAACTCTTTAGTGATCAAAAGGCGTATGAGTTCGAGATGAAGACACGAAATGAAGAAGAACGTGATGAACGAACATCCGCATTAATGGCCGATCAACCGTCTACATCAAGGTCAGTAGTAAATAATGATTTTTTATCTGACGAACAATTTTCCATATTTGTTAGGAAATTCAAGAAGTTCATGCGAAAGAACAAAGGATCACCACAAGGAAATTCTTTTCGAGAAAATAGAAGATCAAGAAGGGAACCGGTCGAAGATAACACAAATGTGTGTTACAATTATAGAAAGCCTGGACATTTTATGGCCGAATGTCCACATCCCAAGGTGAACAAAAATTCGAATACTTCTAACTCTCCACAGGTTGAGTACAAGTCGAAAGAGAAGAAATTCAAAAAGGACAAACGGAAGGCACTAATAAGCGATCCGTTAGAAGCAAGTGAATCCGAAGAATCATCTAGTGACGAGAGTGATTCATCACAAGAAGATACGGCGCTACTATGTCTAATGGGCAAAACATCCGAACATGAGGAATGCTATATGGTGCGCGAAACCGACGAAGAGGTATCTTCTAGTTCATTTAGCTCGTTTAGTTCCGTTGACACCTCTTTCGAGACTCAAAAATCTTTTCAAAGTCTTATGGAAGATTGTCAAAAAGTCATGGTCACTCATACTCAAATCAAAGAGCACAATAATACGTTAATTCTTGAAAAGGAAGAGATGTCACAAAAATTGCTAAATGCTCTAAATGAAATGAGTAATTTGAAAGCCGAAAATGTTCGACTTCAAGAAGAGTGCAAAGCTAGAGAGGTTAGAGAACATAACCTTCGGGAAGTAATCGCATCATTTACGCATTCATCCAAAATAATGGATAAAATGGTAAACATGCAAAAACCCGCTGGAGATAAAGCCGGACTAGGCTACGATCCATCATGTTCTAAAACCCCTCAAAAGTTGACTAATTCTACTACTACTTTAATCAATAAAGTTCCAGTGGTAAAATTTGTGAAAAGTCAACATAGCACAATGAGACAAGGAGTTGGAAACAAAATTAATGCCCAGAAAATTGTTGCAAGGCCGAATCAACACAATGATATCATGGCAAGACAACAAAATTTTAAAAGGCAAAAATTTGTATCTCAAAGGAGAACCAACAAGTCTAGTGCAATAAAACCTCATAGGAATATGGGAAGAAATCCGAGAATTGGGGCTGGGAGATTATATCCCTCAGAAGAAGATTGGTCGCTTGAAATCAAACCATGGACCAAGTCCAGATTTGCTCTATTTCATAGAATCAAGCAACTATCAGCTTCCCAACCCGCACCGAATCATTATTCTAAAGTGCGTTATGATTATAAAGTTTTTAATGGTTACAAATCACCTACTCTTGGATCAGTGGGATCTAGGTGGATTTGGATGCCAAAAATTACTAACACAAAAGGACCCAAACAAGTATGGGTACCTAAAAGAAATTAATCTTTTTTGCAGGAAATTTGGTATTTCGATAGCGGATGCTCTCGACATATCACCGGCAATAAAGCTAGTCTAGTTGAGTTCAAAAGTATCGAAGGACCAAAAGTAGTTTTCGGTGGAAACGATCGATATGGAATGACAAAAGGAACTGGCGCAATTGTGAAAAATGGTCTACGAATTGATGACGTATCTTATGTCGAAGGATTAAAATTTAACTTGTTTAGTACAAGTCAATTTTGCGACAAAGGATATCTCGTAGAATTCTACAAGGGCAAATGTCAAGTCAAAGACGAATCCACGAAAGAAGTCGTACTAGCCGGATCAAGAAAGAAAAACATGTATGTTGTAGATTGGAGTACAACGAAGAAATCCGTATGCTTGATGGCAAATAATTCGAATGAAGCTTGTTGGGAATGGCACAGAAGGCTAAATCATTTGAATTTCAAAACCATCAACAAGCTTGCAAGAAATAATATAGTCGAAGGACTACCCAATATTGTGTTCAAGAAAGATCAAATTTGTGATGCATGCCAGAAAGGAAAACAAATCAAAGCATCATTCAAAGTCAAAGCTCAAGAGTCAACATCAAGACCCTTAAGTCTACTGCACATGGATTTATTTGGTCCAGTAGACCCAGTAAGTATAAGTGGTAAGAAATATACTTTGGTTGTTGTTGATGATTTTTCTAGGTACACATGGACAATATTCATCAAGAAAAAGGATGAAGTCTTATCAAAGTTGCCAGAGCTATTGAAGCTACTGCAAGTTGAAAAAGACATGAAGATTGCAACAATACGAACCGATCGAGGAACAGAGTTCGTGAACAGAGTGATTCAATCTTACTGCAATTCACAAGGAATTTTACATCAATTATCTGCCGCACGAATGCCGCAACAAAATGGTGTAGCTGAAAGAAGAAATCGAACACTGAAGGAAGCCGCACGAGTCATGATAACGGCCGCCGGACTACCAAAAAGATTTTGGGCAGAAGCAATCAATACGGCGTGCTATACTCAAAATCGAAGTCTAATCCACAAGTCTTATAACAAAACACCATATGAATTATGGAAAGAGAGAAAACCCAATCTCACCTACTTTCATACATTTGGTTGTAAATGTTTTGTACTTGTTAATGGAAAGTCCCAACTAAAGACTTTTGACGAACGTGCAAACGAAGGAACGTTCTTGGGATATTCATCCACCAGCAAGGCGTATAGAATATTCAACAAATCAACCATGGTGGTAGAAGAATCGATTCACGTTGTGTTTGATGAAAATCACGACAAAAATGGCAAAGAAGGTGAAGGTAATCGTGATTCAATTATTTCTAACGATGTGTTGGAAGATAATGTGTTGCAGGAAGTAGAAGAATCAAGTGATATGGGTACTCACCAAATTGAGGCAATATCCTATGTGACACCCGAAATATCACGGACACCTACAACCGAAATTGCACCCAGAATTCAAGAAGAAGGAACTCCAGTAGATGAACCCGAAGATGCACCCGTCAACAATTCACAACAAGTGGAATCACAACAAGTATTCCAACAAGAAGGAAACTCTGAGAATCCAACAAGTTTCCAACCAAATCGAAAATGGCTAAGAAGTCACACACATGACTTAGTAATTGGAAATCCAAGTGACGGAGTAAAGACGCGATCATCTACTAGGAATCAACAACAAGATGCAATGTTCTCATGCTTTCTATCACAACTGGAGCCAAAAGAAATTAACGAAGCATTAGCCGATCCAAGTTGGATAGATGCCATGCAAGAGGAATTAGATCAATTCAAGCGCAACGACGTATGGAAACTTGTTCCAAGACCAACGCACCAAAATGTAATTGGCACTAAATGGGTCTTTAGGAACAAAGCAAACGAAGACGGCATCATTGTTAGGAATAAAACAAGATTAGTCGCAAAGGGGTATTCACAAGAAGAAGGCATTGATTTTGATGAGACATTCGCCCCTGTCGCACGACTCGAAGCAATCCGGATATTCCTAGCATACGCAGCGCACAAGAATTTCATCGTATATCAAATGGACGTAAAGAGCGCATTTCTTAATGGCTTACTTGAAGAAGAAGTTTACGTCGAACAACCACCCGGTTTTGAGGTAAAAGACGTTGGTGATCAAGTCTACAAATTAAAGAAGGCATTGTATGGGTTAAAGCAAGTTCCGCGAGCTTGGTACGACACCTTGTCAATGTTCTTAATTAGTTGTGGATTCACCAAAGGTCTAGTCGATAAAACCCTCTTTAGAATTCAAGAAAATAATCACATTTTATTAGTACAAATTTATGTTGATGATATTATCTTTGGAAGTACTGATAAATCTTTATGTGAGAAATTTTCTAAGCTTATGCAGAACAGGTTCGAGATGAGTATGATGGGAGAACTAAATTACTTTTTGGGACTGCAAGTCAAGCAACTTGAAGAAGGAATTTTCATAAATCAAGCCAAGTACATAAGAGATCTTATCAATAAATTTGGCATAGATGGAAAATCCTCAGTCAAAATTCCCATGAGTACATCTCAAAAATTGGATAAAGATGATGAAGGAAAGGACATCGATCAAACGATGTATCGAGGGATGATTGTATCGTTACTATACTTAACCGCAAGCAGACCAGACATATCCTACTCGGTTGGCGTATGTGCAAGATTCCAATCAAAGCCCAAAGAAAGTCATCTGATTGCAACCAAGAAGATAATTCGATATCTCAAAGGAACAATCAATGTGGGATTATGGTATCCCAAAGAAGGAGATTTAACACTAACTGGTTATTCAGATGCCAGATTTTGCAGGGTGTAAAATAGACCGAAAAAGTACCTCAGGAACATGCCAGTTCTTAGGGGGAAGATTGGTATCATGGTTCAGCAAGAAACAAAACTCCATAGCTACGAGCACTGCCGAGGCCGAATATATTGCAGCTGGGAGTTTGTTGTGCACAAATTTTGTGGATGAAGCAACAATTGTTGGATTATGGGATTAAATGCGAAAATGTTAGTATTTTATGTGATAATACTAGCGCAATTGCAATAACCCAAAATCCTGTGCTCCACTCGCGAACCAAACACATCGACATCCGACATCACTTCATACGAGACCACGTCGAGAAGAAAGATTTGAAGATCGATCATGTTCCCACAGAAAATCAAATTGCCGACATTCTCACAAAACCGTTGTGTGAATCTCGTTTTGCAACTCTAAGGCACGAAATGGGAATGATCGAAATGAGCTAAGTATTTCGAAACTTTTAAATTCGAAAAATTTGTGTACGTGATTTGCCATGAAATTGCATGAAATTTGTTACCTATGTGTTCAACGTGATTTAATTTAATTAATGTGTTACAATTTATTTGTGTACATGTTAGTAATTTTATCTTACGAACTTAGGTACGTAGAAATTGGTTATTTGTTTTTTTTTTTAATTGCTAAAAGAGATATTAAAGTTAGGGGGAATGCATCATGATAGTAAGGGATTATATGACTTAGGGGGAATGAACTACTAAGTTATGCTAAAAAGTTGATAACAGTGCATGCAAATTGAGTTGTCAGACTGAATGGTCCATCAGCTTTAATCTTAATTTTCACCTGCTTAAGTCAATCTGATGAAATTTCTTAGAAATGTATCTAGCATCATTTTTGATATTATCTGTTTAAATTGATTTTATTGGACGATCAATTTTAATTCTCAGATTTATCAGATGTCGAAATTAAATTGTTAGCATGAAAAGATTTATTGCTCTAACAATTTTTGTGTCGAAGAAATTTTTGCTCCATGAACATCTAACAGGTGGCAGCGAATTAAAGCTTAATTTTTGGCGCTATGTACCCACAAATGGAGTATTAAAATCTGAGTTGGCAAATTTAAATCAATGAAAGTTCGAAGTTGCCCTCAATTGTCTACAATCTCTTTCTATCCACTAAAGGCAAAATGGTAATTTTGCTAGGCATTTATTTTGCCTCCAAGAGACAAAGAAGAAAGAAGTTCATCTTCTTCTTCCTCCCTCTCTCACCGCCGACGCATGCAAGAAGAAGAAGCAAAACTTGAAAATCTCTCAATTCAATCAAACCCATCCCAAATTTCCACAAAAATCCATTCTACACCCAAATACCCATTACCCACCCTCACCATTGTCCTTGAAACCTCTCACAACCAAAAACCCATTTCCTTCTACCCATTTTTTTTCGGACTGCCGAAACCCCTACCGAAACCCATCTC